>NC_133666.1:164341610-164539110 GCF_037893015.1 Macrotis lagotis | reverse complement strand
GATTTGAACCCAGGTACTCCTGACTCCAAGGCCAGTGTTTTATCCACTACACCACCTAGCTGCCCCACAATTTCATTTTAATTGGGTTTGGTGCATACTTTGGAATGTTGTGGGCCCCATGTGACATAAAGGTTACATGTTTGACACCTTTGCTGTGCAAGACCTGTAGGACCTTACACAAAGGAGTGGAGAAGAAATATCATACTCTCTTCCACTCATTCTCCCTCAAACCCCATTCAAGATAGGAAAATAAATTGCTCCAATATCTTAGAAGGTAAGAAAATATTCCTTGAGATTTTTGTGGGTTCAGGGAGCTAAAAGGCACGAATTATTTATTTTACTTCATCATCATGGGAGCACAAAAAGGGATCAGTATAGGAAAATACATTGAGCTGAATCAACTGGAAGTCTCATTATTCATCTTCTTCTTACTCATCCTCATGCTATGGTTAAAGAAAATTTCTTTTTATAAAGAATCTTTTTATAAAGAATCTCTTAAAATATCTTTAATGGTCTTGTTTTGTTCCAATATCAAACCTAAACTTTAATGGTTCCCCTGCTTTTACTTCTATATTAAGGGAGATCCAAAAAGTCATAAGGAACACCAGGAGCAATCTGACTCTTTGTTAAAGAACCAATATAAGTGACTCCATTCAGCTAAATCTGTTGGAACTCTTTCCAATGCTTGTCCTTGTTCAATATCCTTGTCATACTATGAGTAAAGCAAATACAAGAATATGTGGGTACAGTGTTATTTAATAATTTCTTATCTAGCCTGAGGAAAAGAAATTTTGAAAAAGGTCATAGAGCAATAGAAGAATAAAATGGAGAAAAAGAAAGGAGAAAGAATAAATATATTTGAGCTTATGGATAAAGCTGGATAGGAAATTCTTCAAGTAAAATAAATTATTATTCTCTTTGAGTGATTACCACCCCTTCCAAAAAAAAATAAAGGCTAAAGAGTAAGACAGTGATTTGGATCTGGACTGGAATAGAAAAAAAAAATCTATCAGGGGAAGGTTCAATGAAGAATGGAATTATATCATTTTGAGAAAAAGAAAGTATACTTCCATAGTAGAGTTTTGAGATATAGATTATACGTGTATAGGAAAAGACTGCATGATATGTAATGCCAGAGTAAATTGAATACAATTCTATCATTTCTACATATTGAAGACATGACTCTAGGCATATCACTGAATCTTTTGGTGTCCCAGGGAAATCTTGAAGACCATGTTTTAAAGCAGGTTATTATTTGCTTTGTTAGATGAAGTTTCTTCACTGACAGTTCCCTACATCTTTGAAATCATAGTTCTAGTATGAAAGAAAGAAAAAATAGAAATTAATATTATTAGATATGCTTCTTATATGAAGTAACTTGTTGAGCTTTGTTTCTACATTTATGCTGCAAAATTCTTCCTTTTTGTAGGTAAGTGTATCCCATTAACATTTAACATATTATTATTAAGTATTTTTTTCCTCCCTCCAAATTATTTTATGTGTTCAGGGTTTTTTTTTTTTTCTTTTTAGGCTTTTGCAAGGCAAATGGGTTTAAGTGGCTTGTCCAAGGCCACACAGCTAGGTAATTATTAAGTATCTGAGGTCAAATTTGAACTCAGGTACTACTGACTCCAGGGCTGGTGTTCTATCCACTGCACCATCTAGCCACCCCAAGTATCCAGGTTTGATAGAGAGAAAAAATATAGAAAATTAGCAACTTGAATGTTAATAAAACATATTCATCCACCAAAGGGTAAAATAAAATAATCCAAAATAAAATAAAATTTTCTACATAAAATAACAATATTTAAAACATGATGTCCCCAGGGTTTAAAATGCAGAACTGGAATAGAACTTATCATGCTTTAATTGTATATAAAAAATAGGAATTTTAATCATTAATTCAAATTGGTGGAAAAGGAAAATAGGTTGCTTAGAATCACCATAGATAATTAAACCAGTATTAAATAAATGAGTAATTGATATCATTAAATCTAGCTATCTAAAAGAAAATGTAACTGGATTTCACAAAGATCTATTATTCTTGTTATTAATAGTAATTATGATAATTACCTTTTTCAGAATTAGAGGATCTTAATTGGCAAAGAAAAAGATTCAAAGTTTATATACATACACACATATGGTAATCTTAAAGGAATTGATTTCTAAATGGCAATCAGAAGAAATATACTTATATTTCTATATTAAAAACACATGCCAGCTAAAAATGTCCAGAATCTGAAAAATGCATTGCATGAAAATATTTCACCTACAATTGTATATTCTACCAATCTGAGGAATCTGTAAAACAAGATTGCATAAGAAATGTTAGAAGCACTTTAGCATTTCCTAAATTAAATGTGCCTATGATCAGAAGTGTCTAGATATTTTCATTAGTTTAGATTCTAAAGAATAGGTCGATAGAAAACAATGGCTTTCAAAAATACTGGTAAATTGTATATATATATATATATATCATTCTCACTTAACTTCTCCATAGTATTAAACTAACTAGATAATTTGAATATCTATATAATGATTTATTTATTCAGACTTGTTATCCTCTATTGTGCCTACTGGCCTCTAAGTCTGGTTTTATGGATGGCCTAGAGAGAATATGTCAGTTTCTACACAATGGGATCATAATAAACCTGTTTCCTTGGATCTACATTATTGGATTAGTGGGCAAGAAAGGAATGTTCTATAGCTCTAGTCTTTCTCCCCTGTCCAGACAGGGTTAGTCTAGTTCAGACTGAGGAGATTTTGATAAACTTCATTAATCGCATTGGCATATTTAAATGTAAATTCTCTTTTATTTCATATAAATCTCATAAATATCTCTTTTGTCTCTCTTGAGGTTTCCTATATAGTCTAATCACTGCTTCAGTAAGTCTAGCAGGGGACAGGGCCAAGATAGCAACATGAAGGGATAGAGTCTTATGAGCTCTCTGATAAAAACTCATAAACTAAGGACTCTAACTAAACTTTCGAGAGACAGAACCCACAAAGGGACCCAGTGAGGCAGTTCTCCTACTCATGGTAACCTGGAAAAGAGCAAAAAGGCTCTGCTCCCCGGGGCCGGAGGGGCAGCCTGCCAGAGGGGTGGCCCACCAGAGCCAAAGAACTTCAGCCTCCCGGAGGCAGCCCCAGGGCACAGGGAATCTCAGCTCACAGCAGCAGGGGAGTCTCCTGAGCTGCACCCCAGGGAGCACCAGCACAAAGTGGGGGAACAGCAGGGGACCCGTGCCAGAGGGGGCAAGTGGAGCCCAGCCCTCAGGGCACACAGCAAGCAGCCTGGTCTTTCCCCAGCCCAGATCCAGGAAACAGAAGCAGGCGGAGCCAGTAAGCAGGAGCCCCCAGGGCATGAGCCCATTGAGCTGAGGGAGGGGAGTGAAGAGAGACTGCAGAGCTCTGTCCTCTGCCCCTGGAACAGACCTCTGGAGCTCTGACAACATTCGGATCCTGATCGCAGTCTAGGCCCCCCCCATAGAACAGCAGGCCTCCCCCCACCTCAGCCCCGTGGCAGAGGAAGGTGCTTATGGTCATTCACAGACCAGGAGGGAGGACAGAGCCTCACACACTGAGACCCTTGTGGGAGTGTCCCAAAAGCTCAGGAAGCACCCCCCAAAAACAGGCTTAGGCTGGGAAAATGAACAAAGAAACAAGAGGAAGACCACTGAGAAATATTTTGCAAATGAGCTCAAGAAGGATCAAAATACTCAGTCTGAAGATGAGGAAGCTCAAGCTCCTGCATCTAAAGACTCCAAGAAAAACAAAAATTGGGCTCAGGCTATGATAGAGCTCAAAAAAGACTTTGAAAATCAAATGAGGCAGTTAGAAGCAAAAAACTGGGAAAAGAAAGGAGAGAGATGCAGGAAAAACATGAAAATGAAGTCAGCAGCTTAGTCAAGGAAATCCAAAAAAATGCTGAAGAAAATAGCATGCTAAAAAACAGCTTAGGTCAAATGCATAAAACAGTTCAAAAAGTTATTGAGGAGAAGAATGCTTTAAAAAGTAAAATTGGCCAGATGGAAAAAGATAAGAAAACTCTCTCAGGAGAATAAATCCTTCAGACAAAGAATAGAATTCAGGGAGATTGATGAATTTACCAGAAATCAGGAATCAATACTTCAAAACCAAAAAAAAAAATGAAAAATTAGAAGAAAATGTGAAATATCTCATTGAAAAAAACAACTGATATGGAAAACAGACTTAGGAAAGATAATTTGAAAATTATTGGAATACCTGAAAGTCATGATCAGGAAAAGAGCCTTGACATCATTTTCAAAGAATTACTACAGGAAAATTGCCCTGATATTCTAGAAGCAGAGGGCAAAATAGAAATGGAGAGAATCCACCGATCCCCCCTGAGAAAGAGATCCCAAAAAACCAACCCCCAGGAATATTATAGCCAAGTTCCAGAACTCCCAAGTCAAAGAGTACATATTACAAGCAGCCAGAAGGACACAGTTCAAATATCATGGAGCTGCAGTCAGGATCACACCGGACTTAGCAGCAGCTACATTGGAAGCACTTAGGGCTTGGAATACAATATGCTGGAAGGCAAAAGAGCTTAGAATGCAGCCAAGAATGAACTACCCAGCAAGGCTGAATGTCTTCTTCCAGGGAAAAAGATGGACTTTCAATGAACCAGGGGAATTTCAAAGGTTCCTTTTGGAATGGCCAGAGCTGAACAGAAGGTTTGATCTTCAGATACAGGACTCAGGTGAAGCATGGAGTTTGGAGGAGAGGGGGGGAAATATGAGGGACTTAATGAGGATGAACTGCATGTATAGAAAAATGATACTGATAATATTCATATGAACCATCTCAGTTAATAGAGCAGGTAGAGGGAGCTTTTATAGTTGAAGCACAGGAGAAAGCTGAATTTGAAGATAAGATTTTTTTTTATTACAATGAGCTATTGCAATGATATGGAAGGGGGGGAGGCAAGGGGGAATGAGGGAACCTTTGCTCTCATCAGAGATGGCTAGGAGAGGAAACAGCAAATAGACTCAATGGGGTATAGACAACTAGAGTAAGAAGGAGGGGGGAGCAGGGGAAAGGGGTGGGGATGTGAATAAAGGAGGAGAGGATGGACCATGGGGGGACAGTGGTCAGATATAACACATTTTCTTTTTTTAACTTCTTGCAAGGGGCTGGGATTAGATGGCCTGCCCAGGACCATAGGGCCAGGTGGATTCTGGGCCTAAGGGGTGGTATGGGGTCTCAGGGCTTCTTGGCCCCAGGACCAGGGATCTGTCTGCTGTGCCACTCAGCAAACCTACAGCAGAGTCAGACTGAAAGGAGAGAGAAAAATATAGTACATGGTAGTGGAGAAATAAGAAAGGAGGGAGTTGCGATCAGCAATGGCAATGTTGGAAAAATATGGAAGTAACTTTTGTGATGGACTTATCATAAAGAATGTGATCCACTCATGACAGAGTTGATGGTGTTGGAACAAAGACTGAAACACATTTTTTGTTATTATTATTTGGGGGAGGGTGCAGGGCAAGTGGGGCTGGGTGGCCTGCCTGGGGCCACATAGCGGGGTGATCGTTGGGTGTCTGGGGCCGGATTTGGACCCAGGTGCTCCTGGCTCAGGGGCCAATGCTCTGTCTGCCACCCAGCCACCCCTACTATTATTACTATTTTATTTTATTTTGGCTCTTTTTTTTTTCTTCTTTTTGGTTTTTGCAGGGCAGTGGGGATCGGGTGGCTTGCATGTCACATGGCTGGGTCATTATTGGGTTTATGAGGCTGGATATGGACTTGGGTGCTCGTGGCTCCAGGGCTGGTGCTTCCTCCATTGCACCACCTGGCCATAGCTACAATTATTACTATTATTTTTTTTAATTATAATTTTTTTCTCCCCCCTTTACTTTTTTGCCCAAGCAAGTCTATCCATATTCATGGGGGAGGGGTATTTTGTTTACTTGTAAACAAGTATATTTTATTAATGTAAAGAAAAACATTTGTACAAAATGAGAATAAAAAATAAATTAAAAAAATAAAATGTATAAAATATACTAAAAAAAAATAAGTCTAGCAACAGCTTGATATCATTCTATGACTGTTCACATCCTATTGTTTTCCAGTTTATCAAAGAATCCAAGTAGCTCTCCTATAGACAACAAGGAGTTTTGGCAAAATGTAGAATTCTGGCTCTTCTAAGGAGCTATTTTGTAAACTAATAGGTGACATATCAAATGGTAGCCATCTCTAGGGAAGGGGGGAAAAAGGAAAAAAGAAAAAAATAAATTTGCATGATAACTGTATTATATATTTAAAAGGAATAGCAAGTTGTACATATTGATTTACAGTTTCATTCACAATCATCTTTTATAAAAATATGTTATGGAAATGCATGTTTTATCCTATAAATAAAAAATAAAGCATATTTAAAAAATAATCTGGTACATATGCTACTCAGTGTCTCAATTACTAGCATGGTATGGTTCTCCACTAGAATTCTATCTATTGGGGCAACTAGGTGGTGCAGTGGATAGAGCATCAGCCCTGGAGTCAGGAGTAACTGAGTTCAAATCCAGCCTCAAACACTTAATAATTACCTCATTGTGTGGCCTTGGGCAAGCCACTTAACCCCATTGCCTTGCAAAAACGAAAAACGAAAAAGCCTAAAAAAAACTCTAAGTATTCTATCTATTGATCATTGGCCCTTCTGGTCATATTGGCCAGTCTGAGAGACATGAGATAGTAACTCAGAGATGCTTTAATTTACATTTCTCTAATAAGAATTGATTTAGAGCAATTTTTTTTCATATTATTTTGGATTGCTTTGATTTCCTCAGCTATAAATTGCTTTGGATATCCTTTGACCATCTGCCAATCGGGGAATGGCTTCTCTTTTTTTTTTTTTTTGAAAATTTGACTGTATATTTTAGAAATAAGTCTTTTGTCAGAAATACTAGCTGTAAAAATTGTTTCCCAGTTTACTGCATTTCTTTTCATCTTGGTTACAGTGGTTTTATCTGTGCAAAAGTTTTTTTTTTTAATTTAATGTAATCAAAATGATCTAATTTGTTTTTAATGATGTTCTCCATCTCTTCCTTGGTCATAAACTGCTTCCCTTTCCATAGATCTGACAGGTAAACTACTCCTTGGTCTTCTAGTTTGCTTATAATAATATTTTTAGGTCTAAATCCTATATCCATTTTGATCTTATCTTGATATAGGATGTGAGGTATTGGTCTAATCTAAGTTTCTTCCATGCTGAATTCCAGTTCTTCCAACAGTTTTCATCTGAGACAGAGTATTTATCCCAATAGCTGTACTCTTTGGGTTTATCAAACAGCAGATTACTATAATCATTTCCTGCTATTGCACCTAATCTATTCCACTGATCTGCCACTCTATTTCTTAGCCAATACCAGACAATTTTGATGACTGATGTTTATAATATAATTTTAGATCTGGTAAGACTAAGCCACCTTCTTTTGAACTTGTTTTCATTGAATCCCTGGAAATTCTGACTTTTTATTTTTCCATATGAATTTACTTACAACTTTTTCTAACACATTAATTTTTTTAGAATTTTGATTAGTAGGACACTAAACAAGTTATTTAGTTTTGGTAGAATCATCATTTTTATTATGTTAGCTCTGCCTATCCATGAGCAGTTGATGTTTGCCCACTTATTTAAGTCTGAGTTTATTTGTGTGAGAAGTGTTTTGTAATTTTTTTCAAAAAGTTTCTAAGTCTACCTTGGCAGGTAGACTCTCAGGTATTTTATATTGTCTGAGACTACTTTGAATGAGATTTTTCTTTCTAGCTCTTTCTGCTGTATCTTACTAGTCATATATAGCAATGTCACAAATTTATGAGGGTTTATTTAATATCCTGTGACTTTGATAAAGTTGCTAATTATTTCAAGTAGTTTTTCAGATGATTTTTTGGGATTTTCTAGGTATACCATCATGTCATCTGCAAAGCGTGAGAGTTTTGTCTCTTCCTTCCCAATTCTAATTCCTTTAATTCTTTTTTCTTCTCTTATTGCTGAAGCTAACATTTCTAAAACACTATTGAATAGTATTGGTGATAATAGGCATTCTTGTTTCGCCCCTGATCTTATTGGGAATGCCTCAAGCCTATCCCCATTGCATATAATGCTTGTTGATGGTTTCAGATAGAAACTGCTTATTATTCTATAGAAAAAACCATTTCTTCCTACACTCTCTAGTGGTTTTAGTAGGAATAAATGCTGTATTTTGTCAAAAGTTTTTTCAATGTCTATTGATATACTATGATTTCTGATAGGTTTGTTATTGATATAATTAATTATACTAACAGTTTTCCTAATATTGAACCAACCCTGCATTCCTGGAATAAATCCTACTTGATCATAGTGTATTATCCTAGTGATAATTTGTTGTAATAGATTTGCTAAGATTTTATTTAAGATTTTGGCATTTATATTCATAAAGGAGATAGGTCTATAATTTTCTTTCTCTGTTTTAACTCATCCTGGTTTAGGTATCACCACCATATTGGTATCATAGAAAGAGTTAGGCAGAGTTCTGTCTTCCCTTATTTTTCCAAAGTGTTTATATAGAATTGGCAACAATTTTTCCTTAAATGTTTGATAGAATTCACTTTTGAATCCATCTGATCCTGGAGATTTTTTATTATGGAATTCAATAATGGCTTGTTGAATTTCTTTTTCTGAGATAAGGTTATTGAGGTCTCCCACTAGTAAAGTTTTGCTATCTGTGTTTTACTGTAGCTCTTTCAAATTGTCCTCTAAGAATCTGAATTCTATAGCATTGGGTGTATACATATTTAGTATTAAAATTACTTTATTGTCTATGGTAACTTTTAGGAGGATATAGTTTCCTTCCTTAACTCTTTTAACACTGTCTTTGCAACTGCTTTGTATGAGATAAGGATTGCTACCCCTTCTTTTTTTTTCCTTCAACTGCCTTTATTCTATATATCTCTCCGCTTCAAATGAGTGTCTTGTAAACAGCATATTGTAGGATTCTGGTTTTTAATCCACTATGCTATCTGCTTATGTTTGAAGGGAGAGTTCATCCCATTCACATTCAAAGTTGTAATTTTTTAAAAAGTTTATTTATTTATTCTTATTTTGTAGAAATAATGTTTTTATACATTACTAAAATATTCTTTTTCATAAGTAAACATAATACCCCCTCCCCCCCAAAATATAGACCCACATGAATGATAAAGTAAAGGGGAGAGAAATAAATTAAAATTAAAAAAATTAATAATAATAGTAGGTATGGCCAGTTGGCTCAGTGGACGGAGCAATGGCCCTAGAGCCAGGAGCAACCAAGCCCAAATCCAGCCCCAGAAAACCAACCATCACCCAGGTGTGACCCCATTCAAACCACCCCAACCCTACTGCCCTGCAAAAAAAACAAAAAAAGATGCCAAATAAAATAAAATATTAATATTGATAATAGTAGGGGAAGCTAGGTGGTGGACAGAGCACTGGCCCTTGATCCAGGAGCACCCAGGTCCAAATCCAGTCTCAGATACAATCACCAAGCTGTGTGGCCCCAGGCAGGCCACCCAGCCCCATTTGTCCTGCAACTCCCCCCCAAATAATAATAGTAAAAAATGTGCTTCAGTCTGTGTTCCAATACCACCAGCTCTGTTACAGGTGGATCGCATTCTTTATGATAAGTCCATCACAAAAACTACTTCCATATTTTTGCACCATAGCCATTGCTGATCCATTTGTATTTCTCCACTACTATACACTATATTTTCACTCTCCTTTCACTCTGTCTCTGCTATAGGGTAGCTGAGTGGCGTAGTGGACAGATCTGTGGCCCTGGGGCCAAGGGGCCCTGAGCCCACATACCACCCTGTAGGCCCAGCATCCACCTGGCCCTATGGTCCTGGACAGGCCATCCATTCTCGACCCCTTGCAATAAGTAAAAAAGAAAATGTGTTATATATGACCACTCTCCCCCCCCCCATGGTCCACACTCTCCTCCATCACTCACATCCCCCCTTCCCCCATCCCCCTTCTCTCTTTCTTGCTCCAGATGTCTATACATACACCCATTGTGTATATATGCTGTTTCCTCACCTAGACACTTCTGATGAGAGTGAAGATCCCCTCATTCCCCCTTGCCTTCCTCCCTTCCATATCATTTCAATAGATTATTGTAATAAAGAAAAATCTTATTATATGAAATATTTTAGCCTATTCCTCCTCTCCTTTTTTCTTTCTCCAATTACATTTCCCTTTTATCTATTGACTCCATTTTTACACCACATTATATCTAAAAATTCAGTTTTCTCCTGTGCTTCATCTATAAAATTCCTTCTACCTGCTCTATTAAATGAGAAGGTTCATATGAGTATTATCAGTATCATTGTTCTATACAGGAATACATGTAGTTTATCATAATTAAGTCCCTCATATTTTCCTCTTCTCCTCCACTCTCTATGCTTCACCTGAGTCCTGTATTTGAAAATCAAACTTTCTGTTCAGCTCTGGCCATTCCAACAGGACCATTCGAAATTCCCCTGGTTCCTTGGAAAGTCCATCTTTTTCCCTGGAAGAGGACATTAAGTTTTGCTGGGTAGTTGATTCTCAGTTGCATTCTGAGCTCTTTTGCATTCCAGAATATTATATTCCAAGCCTTACGAGCTTTTAACATAGTTGCTGCTAAGTCCTGTGTGATCCTGACTGCAGCAAAATGATATTTTAATTGTGTCCTTCTGGCTGCTTGTAATATTTGCTCTTTGACTTGGGAGTTCTGGAACTTGGCTATAATATTCCTGGGGATTGTTGATCTTTGGATCTTTTTCTAGGGGAGATGGGTGAATTCTCTCCATTTCTATTTTGCCCTCTGCTTCTAGAATATCAGGGCAATTTTCCTGTAGTAATTCTTTGAAAATGATGATGTCAAGTTTCTTTTCCTGATCATGACTTTCAGGTATTCCAATAATTTTTAAATTATCTTTCCTACATCTATTTTCCATATCAGTTGTTTTTTCAGTGAGATGTTTTACATTTTCTTCTAATTTTTCATTCTTTTGGTTTTGAAGTATTGTGTCCTGATTTCTTGTAAAATCAGCAGCCTCCTCAGTTCCATTCTTTGTCTGAAGGATTTGTTTTCCTCAGAGAGCCTTCTTATCTCTTTTTTCCATCTGGCCAATTCTCCTTTTTAAAGCATTCTTCTCCTTTACAACTTTTTGAACTGTTTTATCCATTTGACCCATGCTGGTTTTTTTACATGTTATTTTCTTCAGCATTTTTTGGATCTCCTTGACTAAGCTACTGACTTCTTTTTCATGCTTTTCCTGCATCTCTCTCATTTCTTTTCCCAATTTTTCCTTCTATATCCCTCACTTGATTTTCTTTTCTTTTCTTTTTTTAAAGCAATAGAATGTTTATTAAAGATATTATTTGAGTTTTACAGTTTTCCCCCAATCTTGCTTCCCTACCCCCACCCCCACCCCACAGATAGCACTCCGTCAGTCTTTACTTTGTTTCTATGTTGTACCTCGATCCAAATTGGGTGTGATGAGAAAGAAATCATATCCTTAAAGAGAACAGAATTCTCAGAGGTAACCAGATCAAACCATAAGACATCTGGGTTTTTTTTTTTCCGAATTAAAGGGAATAGTCCTTGTACTTTGTTCAAACTCCACAGCTCCTTATCTGGATACAGATGGTACTCTCCTTTGCAGACAGCCAAAAATTGTTCCCAATTGTTGCTCTGATGGAATGAGCAAATCCTTCAAGTTTGAACATCACTCCCATGTTGCTGTTAGGCTGTACAGTGTTTTTCTGGTTCTGCTCATCTCACTCAGCATCAGTTCATGCGAATCCCTCCAGGTTTCCCTGAAATCCCATCCCTCCTGATTTCTAATAGAACAATAGTATTCCATGACATACATATACCACAGTTTGCTAAACCATTCCCCATTTGAAGGACATTTACTGGATTTCCAATTCTTTGCCACCACAAACAGGGCTGCTATAAATATTTTTGTACAAATAATGTTTTTAACCTTTTCCCTCATCTCTTCTGGGTATAGACCCAGTAGTGGTATTGCTGGGTCAAAGGGTATGCACATTTTTGTTGCCCTTTGGGCATAGTTCCAAATAGCTCTCCAGAAGGATTGGATGAGTTCACAGCTCCACCAACAGTGTAATAGTGTCCCAGATTTCCCACATCCCTTCCAACAATGATCATTATCCTTCCTGGTCATACTGGCCAATCTGAGAGGTGTGAGGTGGTACCTCAATGAAGCTTTAATTTGCATTTCTCTAAAAATTAATGATTTAGAGCATTTTTTCATGTGGCTATGGATTGCTTTGATATCCTCATCTGTAAATTGCCTTTGCATATCCTTTGACCATTTGTCAATTGGGGAATGGCTTTTTGTTTTAAAAATATGACTCAGTTCTCTGTATATTTTAGAAATGAGTCCTTTGTCAGAATCATTAGTTGTAAAGATTGTTTCCCAAATTTACTACTTTTCTTTTGATTTTGATTACATTGGTTTTATCTGTGCAAAACCTTTTTAATTTAATGTAATCGAAATCATCTATTTGGTTTTTAGCCTCACTTAATTTTCAAAGTCTTTTGAACTCTGTCATAGCCTGAACCCAATTTTGTTTTTTCTTGGAGTCTTTGGATGCAGGATCTTGTACTTCCTCATCTTCAGATTCAGTGTTTGGATCTTTCTTGGGCTCACAGGCAAAGTATTTCTCAATGGTCTTCCTCTTTTTTCTAAGCTTACTCATTTCTCCAGCCTGTGCCTGATTTTGGGGTGTTTCTTGAGCTTTTGAGTATTATTGGGACACCCCCCCACAAGGATCTCAGTGTGTGAGGCTCTGTCTCCCCTCCTGATCTGTGCATGACCATAAGCTCACCCCTCTGCCATGGGGCTGAGGTGGGGGTGGCTGCTGTTCTATGGGGGGCCTAGACTGTGATCAGGATCTGAATGTGGTCAGAACCCCAGAGTCTTGTTCCAGGGACAGAAGACAGAGCTCAGCAGTCTCTGTCCACTCCCCTCCCTAGGCTCAGCACTCATGCCCTGGGGGCTCTTGTTTACTGGCTCATCCTACTTCAGGTTCCTGAATCTGGGCTTCTGCAGCCATGCTGTTTGCTGTGTGCCTTGAGGGCTGGGCTTCACATGTTTGCTCTGGCAGAGGTTCCCTCCTGCTGAACCCCACAAGTTGAGCCTGGTAATCTCCTGGGTGTAGGTCAGAAAACTGCCCTTGCTGCTGTGAGCAGGGGCTCCCAGCACCCTGGGGCTGCCTCCAGGTTGCTGAAGTTCCTCTGCTCTGTAGGGCTCCTCCTCCATCTTCATGGAGCAGAGACTTTCTGATCTTTTCCAGGTTACCTAGGGTTAGAGAACTGCTTCACTGGATCCCTCTGTGGATTCTGTCTCAAAAATTTAGAGTCCATAGTTTATGTTTTAAGAGAAAACACCTAAGAGATGGTCCTTTCCTGTTGCCATCTTAGCTTTGTCCCCAAAGTTGTAATTATTGACTATTGCCCTCCATACTATCTTTCCTCTGTTTGTATTTTCACCCCTTTTCCCCTTTATCCATATTCCCCAGTGTTTTGTATCTGAATATCACCCCCTTTAGTGTGTTTTCCCTCCTATATCAATTCCCTCCCCTTTCTTTCCCATTTCCCTTTTCCCCTTTTCCCCTTTCCTCCTTTTGATACTTGAAATGTAAGATAAATTTCTTAACTGAGTGTTTGTGTAAGTTAGCTTTAAGCCAAGTCTGATGAGAGGAAGATTCAGGTGGTTCTCAGCTCCTCCCTTCTTCCCCTCTATTACAATCTCTTTTGTACTTTTGATATATGAGATTTACCCCATTCAGTCTCCTCTATCCTCTTGTTTCCTTACTGGTCCCCCCTTTTTAAGGAGGTATTGCTTTTAAATCATTCTACCTGAGTCACAGAAAAGTCATGAGTGTCCATCACTTCTGGCTAAGTATATTTTCTCCCATAGAGTTAAAATTCTCAAGAGTTATGAGAATCTTTCTCCCAGGAGGGGATATAGTCAGTTTCATCTTATTGTATAGAAGTTTTTTTATTTACATTTATTTACATTTATTTACATTTTCATGCGTCTTTTGAGCCTCCTGTTTGATGTCCAAATTTTCTATTAAGCTCTGGTTTTTTCATCAGGAAACATTGGAAATATCCCATTTTTGTTAAATGTCCATCTTTTCCCCTGGAAGAGAAGGCTCAGCTTTGCTGGATAGTGGATTCTTGGCTACATTGCAAGCTCCCTTGCTGTTCAGAATATCTCATTCCAGGCACTTTGATCCTTTAATGTTGATGGAACAAGGTCCTGTGTAATCCTTACTGTGGTTCCTTGGTCTCTAAATTGTTTCTTTCTGGCCATTTGCAGGATTTTCTCTTTTATTTGATAGTTCTGGAATTTGGACCCAACTTTCCTTGGTGTTTTCATTTTAGGATCTCTTTCTGGAGGAGATTGATGTATTCTTTCAATAATGATTTTGCCCTTTGTTTCCATGATATCAGGGCAGTTTTCTATCACTAAATCCTTTAATATTAAATCCAGGCTTTTTTTTCCTCTTCAATGTGTTCATGTAGACCTATAATTTTTAGGTCACTTCTCCTCATTCTATTCTCAAGGTCAGTGGTTCTGCTGATGAGGTATTTTACATTTTCTTCTGTTTTTTTCAATTTTTTGGTTTTGTTTAACAGACTCTTGCTGTCTCATGAAGTACTTAGTTTCTACAGATTCCATTCTTTTTTCTAGAGAAGAATTTTCTTCATTTACCTTTTGCAGCTCCTTTTTCAATTGGTCAATTCTATTTTTGAAAGAGTTTTCCATTTGACCACTTGAGGTTTTGAGAGAATTATTTTCTTTTTGTATATGTCCAATTGAGGATCTGAGAGAATTATTCTCATTTTGTATTTGTCCAATTGTATTTTCCAAAGATTTGTTTTCTTGTTGCAAGGTGTTAATTGTCTCTCCCAAATTTTCAAATTGATTTTTAAATTCCTTCCTGATTTCTTCAAGGAAGTCTTTTGTGCTGGAGATCAGATCATATTCTGTTCAGAGGTACTAAGTCTCTCTGAGTTAGAGTCTTTTCCTTCTAGGAATTTCTCTATGGACCCTCCTTTTCACTGACCTTTTTTCATTTTCCTAAGACCTTATGTTGGTGACAGGCTGGTTCACAGAGGTTTGGTGTTGAGATCCCTAGAGACTTTATTCACTGGGGGTTTATTAACTCCAAGTGGGCAAGCCAGTAGGCTGTGTTGGTTACTTATTCTGGAATTTCTGTGACCTTAATTTGAGGCCCTCTCCCTTAGCCTGGAGGGAGTGGATGAAGCTGTAAAGTACTTTTATCTTTGTCCAATGGTGGGTTTTCCCCTTGGGCAAGGTAATTGCTCTCCCTATTCACAACTGAATGAGGTCTGTTGTTCTTAGCCTGGGCATTTGCTACTTGGACCTTCTTAAGGATGATATATATAGTTTTAGACTTCTTGAAACCCACCACACCAAAAATTCCCCTATTATCTACCTCTCTAAATTTCAGCTTTGATCACAATAAATCTTGGCAATTAAACCATAAACAAAGACTTATTTATTCCTTAATACTTTGGCCACTGTGGAAGCCCTATAGTATATGGCTGAATATACCTGAAACATATTCTAGTATGATAGACTAGGATATTGCTTATAAATCCTCCAGTTATCTGAAAGAGAATTGGAATCTTTGAGTTCTTCTCCAACTTTAAAGATGTTCTTTTTCCTGCTTTCTTATGACTCCCAGTAAACAGAAATTTTCTTTCAATACTATTGACACTTCTTCTGCCATTTAGGAAAAACCCAGTCTCTTGTATGCTAGGTAAAGAGATATTTCTTGGCAAGGGTATCTGTAGTCATCACTAGGCCTTTTATTGTCTTGAATTAATGACCTTGGAAAACTATTTTCTCATCGATCATGCATGATTAATTATAGTTCAATAAATTATTGCATATCAGAACTTTAATTTCTATACTACTACTGAACTATATCTTTGGGAGTTAAATCTGGTTCACTGGTGTGTGAATCTTGGATGGTATCACTGTATAGATTCCTATTTTGCAGCTGTGTTTGTTACCAGTTGTCTATGCTCAAATTTGGGTAGGGTGGATAGCCTGAAAGCTATTAGATTTATTTTAAATGAATGTACATTTTCTGGAAACAGTCTTGGACTCTCAGCTATGTTAAGCTCCATTCCCTTCATTCCACTAATGGCTTTCATTCCTTCTATGGAGACCACTATGGTTTTTGTAATACAAGATCTATGGGACAGATATTTGCCTGTACATTGATTCTCATTCATCAGTAATGCTTATTGGACACCTGGTTGGGCTAGACCACTATCCTTTTTTTTTGATTGCAGCATTAATCTTAAGAATTTGGATCAATAACTTTTTTTTGGTTCTTTTTCTAAAAAATATTGTCCCTAAGTCATCAAAACTAGTATCAGTTCATGATATAGAATTTTCTTGAATTGAGAAAATGCAACACTGGGAACATATGTAAGATTACAATTCCCTAAAATCTGTATCATCTTTCTCATCTCAGTGATCTCTAAAAGGTGTTTAGGATATCTAGTCCAATCAACAGCCAATATTTATTAAATATCTTTTGAATATCAAACACTGACCTCATTTATCTCCTTAGTCCTTCTGATCGCTTCATCTCAAGTATACACACATACACACACATGCATATACACACAAATTTTGAGTTTGAAATGTGGCATAGATTTTCATAGATTAAATAGTGACCATTGAACTCCAGAATAATTTTTTAGCAACATCAAAGTAATGAATACCTCTTATTTCTCAGGGTCAGTACTTAAACTTTATTAAGATTCTATACAAGCCAAGTGTCCATCAGAGGCTTAGTAAAGTTAGAGCCTATCAGTTAACTGCGTTACTTTGGCTGCCATTCATTCATTTAAAACTTTTAAGAGTTTTTTCTCATGCTCTTCTGCCATATTCTTAATAATTATGAAAGTATATAACTAAACATATCTTTATTGTTTTAGGTTTTTGCAAGGCAAATAGGGTTAAGTGGCTTGCCCAAGGCCACACAGCTAGGTAATTATTAAATGTCTCAGGTCGGATTTGAACTCAGGACTGCAAGGCTGGTGCTCTATCCATTGAGCCACCTAGCCACCCCAAACTTATCCTTTAAATAGTTCATATAATAAATCCCTTTATCACAAAGTACTGAAAAATGAAGAGAGTCCAAAAGTCCCTTGGGGTATGAGCCAATGTAATAAATAACCCTGAACACATGAAAGGTGACTTATCTTTATCTTTTTCTGAAATAGATACCTGATTGTAAGAATTGGGCAAGTCAATAACTGCCTAGAAAAAAAATCCAGGGTATTCTGAAGATGTTATATTGTATACTATTTATTCTACCTTAAGACACTTATTTAAGGGTCATTAATCAACAGATAACCTCATCTTCTGAGACACATAAAGTTTGTGTGATGTACGCAGGCAAGTGCCTGAGGCTGACTTTGAACTCAGGTTTTTCCTAATAGTAGAGCCAGTCCTCTATCCTCTGTACCATCTAATTCCTCATCTAAGTGTGACAAACCTAATGAGATAATATCTAATAGGGATAAATGCTAAATCCTAAATTTGAATTAAAAACAAAGAAAAAAACTCCACAGTTACAAGATGGGGAAGTTATAGCTAAATATAATTCCGTTACAGAATATTTAGGGAGCTACTGAACTGCAAGAACAATAAGACTGAGCTAGTTGAAGTATAGTGTTGAGAGTGAAGGGGATGATAATCTTGCCTATACTCTCTTCTGATCACAATACATGGGAAGTTTTCTGTTTAGTTCACAAGATTACCCACAAGTGTTTGTTTATTTACTAACTAGATAACTCCAGTGGTTTGGAGTCAGAAACTCTTGAAATTATAATGAGTTCAAATCTAACTTCAGGCATTTACTATTTATGTGACCCTGAGCAAGTCACTTAACTCTGTTTGCCTCTTTTCTCACTTAGGAAAAAAAAATAAGGAAGAGGAGGAAATGGTAAACCATTCAGTTTCTTTCCCAAAAAAAGTGGGGTCATAAAGAGTTGCACATGACTGAAATAATTCAATCTCTAAAGAATATTTCTTTGAAGAGGGCAGTAAGGATGGTAAAAGAATCAAAACCATGCTTTGTGAGGACTAGGTGAAAAACTGAGTGTATTTAGCCTAGAATAGAGAAGACTTAATAAAAGAATATAATAGTATTTTTAAAAAACCTATGGATTAGATTTATGTTATTTGTCACCAGAAGGAGTGAACTAGAAATAACTTCAAAGAAGTCATCGACAACAATTCAAGAAGGATTTTTAACTAAGTTCTGGGGATATAACAGAGTCTCTGACTTCAGGGTACTTGCATTCTAATGTAAGAGACAATTGAAAATATCTATTTACCTACAAGGAAGAGTGATTAAAGTGAGAAAGAGTCTACATTAATCATGAGTATCTTTAATTTAAAGGAAAATGTCTTAACATTTCCCAGAATTTGAAAAAGTGGAATAGGTAGTCTCAGGAGTTCACTAAGCAAAGAGATTTATTTATTGGGGTAATATAAATATACTTCTTGTATTGTTTAATCTCAGATCACTCAGACGCTCTAGTCTAGTGCTGTCTATTTGCACATTTTCCCACAGAAACTCCTTTTCCATACAGCACTTGTAAGAACTTCAGAGTGGTGTCATTCATGTGCTCCTATCTTTTGGCGTCCTTTCTCAACCATGTCTCTGAATTTGTCTCCAAATTCTAGAATTTCTCTGTTAGAATTGGCCCCATATTTTAACCTGGGGTGTATTGAGATTTTTTTAAATTGTCTGAAGAGAGATGAATTAATTTTGCTTTCATTGTGAGTATTTACAACTTGGAAATAGTTGATTGTTATATATTAGGAGTAGTTTTATTGTTTTATTGAATATCAAGGCTATAAAGAATGTTATGAAAAAAATCTTGATAATTCAGATTAAACTTAAAAGAATATTGTGTGTACAGTTTTTTCCCTATTAAAACAGTTCTTAAACATTTATCAACATATCATCAGTTTTAGCTCATAGCAGATCTTTAGTTGGGCTTAAACTAAGATTTCCTGACACCTCATACCCTGGGGGATACAGTTTCTCTGCTTTCAAGCAATTCCCATTCCAATGTGGGAGACAATATATAAATATCTATTTACATATGAGATAAAGAGATTACAGTGAGTTATCTTAATTCTTGTTATAGTATGGCCTAGATAGAACCTGAGCACTCAAATCTTGGGGGATCCTGATCTAAACCAACAATAACAATAGTTCACAATCACTGACATTCCCTCCATTTCCAAATATCAGGGAAATCTCATTCTAACCATATTGTCTCCTCATTTATAAATTGTTATCAATTCCCTTTTTTCAATATTCATTCAATTGCTGAACAGTTATTTTGCTAGGCATGCTCACACCACTGATCACCAATAGAGAATATCTTGATTCTCATTTATATTGAGGAGATTGGGTAATTCACAGCCTTGGATAATTACTTAAATACTTCCCTGAACAACTATCTTCCTTTCCCTAGAATTTACCTCTCTAAAAGAAATGAAATTGGAGGTGCCTTCATGCTCTGAAATTTTATGATTCCATGAATGAAATCCAGGTGATTTCATTTCTGACTTTGAAGACATAAGGGTCTCCACACAATTTCTTACTGAATCATGTGCCTGTAAGTAGACAAGAGAAAAAGAATTTATGTAGTTCATACATTCCTATATAAGGATTTTATAGATATTGTCTCATTTGATCCTCATAACAATTTTACAAGTTATATACTATTATTGTTATTGTTATTATTATTATTATTATTATCCCCATTTTATAGTTTAAGAAACTAAGGCAGGCAGAAATTAAGTGTCTTGCCCCACCAATGTCACGAAATTACTAAGTGTCTGAAGGTGGATTTGAATTTAGCTCTTCCTGACTCTAGACCCAGCACTCTTTTAACTGTATCACCTAGTTGCCTCTGAACTTGCATTAAAAGTATTTCAAGTTCACATTAGGAGGTTAGTTTAAAAAGTTGATATCTTTTTAGTGAGTGAATAGTTTCATTGTTATAGGGTTCACTATAAAGAGGTGGTAAACTCTTACTTGCTGAAGAGACAAGTTATCGCCAATGAGGAAAGCAGGTAAATATTCTTGTGAGTCAAATTCTTATTGAATGAAATTACAATGTGCTAACAAGAAACCTGTTTCTTCAGCTCCAGCCTGAAAGTTTCAGTTACCAGGTTAAGAGTCAGCATAATTGGCAGTTTCCCCTGTGTACACGCAAACCACCATTACAAGATAATTCAATACTGGGTAGTGGATCTTTTTTGCAGAAGAGATTTCTAGATAAGGTCCCAAAGCCAAGCTGATAGTATCTTGTGTTAAAAATCTAATCCAAGGCTTCTTATTTTAAATGTAATGTTGGGCAACAGTAGAAAAAAGCTCCCCCCAAACCAAAAACAAACCAAATAAACCAAACCAACTAGTGTAGAATGGTAGGGAAGATGGGACACAAACAGTTATTAATCACTACTATACTATATAAAGCACTTCAAAAACACTTTCATTTTATTCTTACTACAATCCTGATAGGGAAGTGGCATTATTATCTCCATTTTAGAGTTAAGGAAAAAGAGACTGATAGAGGCTAAGTGACTTGCCTATGATGACATAGCTATAATTTATCTGAGATTGGATTTGAACTCCAGGCACAGTATCCTACTCACTGCCCAATCTAGATACTTCTGAATGAGGAAAAATCTTAGGCATTCACACAATGTATGCTTATTTTTTCAGAAATTTTACATATTTGAATTTTTGAGGGGGCAGAAGGATCTTAGACTTTGTGATTTAATTAGTGTAGAGAAATCTGTATAATTTTGCTCCAATCTATAGTTCAAGAGAGGCACTGAGGGTTAAGGAACTTGGTCAGGGATCAAGATTGTGTCAGAAGCAGGACTGAATCCAGTTCTTTTTACTGCTGAGTTGTGTTCATCTTGATTCTAACAGCATTTCCTCCATTAAGTCATGCTGCTTCTTATTGATATGACAATGGGTTATGAAAAAGTTGATCTCTTCTGTCACTACCCATTTCAATGTTTGGCTAAAATAGTGATTTCATTTCAGACAAATATACAAAGTATGGATTCACTCCCATATCCTTCCCCAGTTTTTCTCTTTGGGTTTAACAATATCAACACTGTCTTTGTGAGAGGGAATGTGGTCATCCACCAAGTGGTTATTGAAAAATATTGTTTTGCTTTGGTTCTCCAGAATGTGACCTGGAGAAATTTCAGTAAATAAAAATCAATCTGATACTATTTCATTCTTGCTTTTTTTTTCATGAGATGCTGTGATATAGAAGGTTAGTAAGAATCATGACCATCAGTTGTACATTTTCTTGCTGCTTCTACAGAAAGCAAAGTGAAAAATCTCTCCAGGATTTTCCTCATTTTAACCAGAGGCTGGAGAACTAGGTCAATAACTCCTATTATTCAAGTTCCATCCCTCAATGAGATAGCTTTTGCTTGTGAAAGAACACATATACACATACACACAGCGAATGCAGATGAGAAACCAAATAGAGCAAGGGGATAACAACTAAACTGTTATATGGGAAATAATAGGTTTTATTCAACTATGTGTTCTCACTAGCAACAGCAGAAACAAAACAGAATTTGAGATTTGAGGGTGGGTGGATAATGGGGTGTTATGCCACTCATAGGATTGTGCAGGCATTATGCAGGTGGTAGAGGTTCTTTGTGGTCTATAGTTCCAATACCTCCCCTTCCTACTGATTATAATAAGCAAGAACATCATCTTTAAAAAAATAAAAAGAAACCCAGGACTTCCTTTTCCTCTCTTCTTAGATTTATATCTCCATTTGCACCAAACAAACAAATCTCAAAGCATTGTAAATGTAGACATTTATTTTAAAAAAAAGTTCCAATTCAAGGACACTTCTTAAAGAGCCTTCTCTGATGATAACTGTTAAAAGGAAAGAGACAGTATTAAGGAATCCACATATCATTTTTGATACTTTAAGAGATTTATGACTTCAATGATACGAAGAGTCCCTCTGAAAATCTATATCAGATTTCTCTTCACCACATGTTAAACTATGCCATCTTCTGTTAAATGTCATTTGACTTAGGATCTAAATTTCTTTTTCTGGTATTTCAAAAGCATATATTAAAACAATCACTATGTAGCATAGAACTTGGTCTGTCCATTTTTTTTTTGCTACTTATTTGTGTTACTAAACCAACTATCCTTCCTTCCATTCTGTTTTTTTTTTTAGGTTTTGTTTTGGAGGGGAGGGGTTAAGTGATTTGCCTATGGTCACACAGCTAGGTAATTATTAAATGACTGAGACTGGATTTGAATTCAGGTCCTCCTGACTCTAGAGCCAGTGCTCTATTCACTGTACTTCCTAGCTGCCCTATCCTTCCTTCCTAAGCAAGCTTGTACTTGTCTTATTTATACAAAGGTCTTCTTCTTCCCTACTGTTAAGGTGAGATCAGAGAAGGTAAAGGTATGCATTTCAATTACCTCATTCAACTATTTGAAAAACAATATGGGTCATGGAGTTATTAGTATATGGTAGGTTTCTCAAGCAAGTTCAACAAATTGAAGACCAAATTATGAGTCATGGGGGAAATGGAGCACTTATTCTATGTCATAACTTTCATGTTACTGTTAAGTTCATTCTAGGGGAATCAGAAGATATGTTTGAATATAGGCATGCAGAGGGTATATTTAGAGGATAATTAGAGCCAATGCTCTAAAGCAGGTAGGTAACATATTTTGGGGGTAAAGAAAAGTAACTCTAAGTCTTTACTTACCCGACAAATCTGAAAGCTAAGACAATTTTTAGAAAAAGATGAAATTTGTAAGACAGTAGAGTTGAAATATCTCCCAGAGGACTTATGTAGCCTCTCTGTTAATAGGAAGGCTGCAATTTCCATCACTGTGTCAAAGCATGGGATTGGCTTTAGCTAATTCCATTACCAACTCTAAGGTAACTGCTTCTCATGATGTCAAGACCCTTGAAAAGAACTAAATCAACTATGTTAGCTTCCCATAGAATTCCTAGTTGAGACACATGTAAACTTAAAGGGTCTCACACAGTGGCTAACATATTAAACTTGTAACCAGTAAAATTTCCAGATAGTGTATCAACATACAATTTTTAATAAACAGCTGAAACTTCAGCCCAGGCTATTATGATAAGAGGGACCTCCTTCAAGTGAATTTTTCTTAGAGAAAGAAGAGTTGAGAATAGGTGAACAAGATTTCCCCCATCCCAAATAAGAATCCTGTACTAACTTGTATTGCTAATCAGACAGGTCTGAGTGTAGAGATCCCGCCATTGCTTTTCACGAACCTAGTCTTTGTGACCTGGCAATGGTTGAGTTTTTGTGAAAGTCATCAGGAATACATAGGGCCACACTTGCATCCAGTTAGAGATGAATCCATTCTGTGATTTATAGAATAAGGCATTGGTTTTTCAGTTTTCATGCTCTAATATATAGATATAGATATAGATATAGATATAGATATAGATATAGATATAGATATAGATATAGATATAGATATAGATATAGATATAGATATAGATATAGATAGATATAGATTAGATATAGAAATAGATATAGATATAGATATAGATATAGATATAGATATAGATATAGATATAGATATAGATATAGATATAGATATAGATATAGATATAGATATAGATATAGATATAGATATAGATATGTAATGGAATATCCCATTGAAACTATGATGATTATGTCCACCTTTATAAACGGTTTTCAGAGATTGTTGATTGTCATGATTCTTTTTCTGGATGGTTTAATGTTGCTTATTTAAGCTAGGGCTAATTTTTAGTGCTTGTACTTTCATGTATTTGACAGATTAAAGGATCTAGTACATTACTTATAATGAAATTTAAAGGTTTTGTTTCTGTTTAGAAAGGACAATGTAGACATGGGCAGATCAAAAATGACACTCACACAAACTGATTTTGGAGTTCAGAGAAGGAAATTTCTCTCATATTGTAATGATTCCCATATTATAATGCTCTTGAGTATTTTAATGTTTCTTTAGAGAGTTATCTATAGTGAATAACAATTAGATGATGGATATGGTAATATTCCTTAAAGTCTAAAAACTGATTTACCTTTTTGATCTGAAGTTTGGGAGACTTTAGTTAAAATCTGATATCAGATACATATTGGCCATGCTACATGGGGCAAATAAGTTAAGTAAGTTCCTGATTCAGTTTTCTCATGTGTAAAATGGAAATAACAGGAGCATCTACCTTCTATTTTTGATATGAGCATAAAATGAAATAATATTTGCAAAATGATTTGCAAACTTGAAAATACTCTAAATATCAAGTCTTCTAATTGACCACAGTGGAGATTTCCCATTATATTGTAGATTCTCCTTTCCTCTGCAAACCAATAATATGTATTCCCTACTCTACTATAAAGTGCTTCAGGAATTGCATTTCTGCCTTTGGGAATGTATTATTCCCCAGTTTGGCAAGTAATCATTGTTGACATAAATGCTTAAGTATTATGAGTACTCTCCTCATAGAGTATCTGAAACAAGAGCCTTGAATTCATTACTGTCATTGTAGTATCTATGTGGCCTTGAAAAGCATTGTTCATAAATCACTATAATACTAAAGGAAATTTCATAGTTAAAAGAAACTACAGTTGATCCATTTGTTATATGGAGTTTGAAAGACTATCCTTCCCTTTTCCTCATCTTGATTAGATTTTTAGTTTGTGGGTTCTCTATGGGGTGTAGTTTGGTGAGTAGAACAGTTTAAGTTAATTGATCCAGGATATGAGGTATTGATTTGTAGTTAGGATAAAATTTGAGCATACATATTTACATATAAATAGGTTGATAGATATACAATGGACAGATAGATGGTATCTAGAGAGGAAGAGTTATGACAAAGGCAAAAATTCTGATTTTTTTTTATATGGACAGTTCAGAGGCCCAAGACTTGAATCTGTTTGATATAAATTAATTTCTAGAAAATGATAGTCTAATTCTCATTTTTCCATGTTCTTTCTTGGATATGAGTTAAAATAGATGAATTCCAAAGTCTTTTCCAACTCTGAGATTCTGTTTGTTAGCACTAGGTCAGAAGTTCCTAAAACTCATGGCAGTGAGATACTGTCTAACAATTTCATAGTTTCAGTCAAGAAATATTTAATCAATGAAGAATTTTTGAACCCCAGTTTATGATTAGATTGTACTAGAGCAGGCATTAGTTGTCTTAGGAACAAAAGAGACTTTTCAGTGTTTTGAGTGAGAAATTCAGTATACTCCTCTATTAGAACTCATAGGGATTTGGTCTCATGTGTGTTATAGCTAATCCAGATGTTACCCTTAAATTATATCCATGACTACAGTCAAGGGAAATTATAGCTGTTATACTAGGGCTACATGCAGAAAATTTTCAGATGTGTTGAGACCCACAAGAATTTAGATTTGTAAAAACATAGTGGTTAAGGAGCTACAACTCCAAAGGCAGGAGAAAAGGGTTCTATGTTATGGCTACAACATATAAGAGCCTTCATAACTGTCAGGGGTCCTATATTATGACCTTAACTTGCTTCCATCACTCTTGGGCTGCAACACAGTTTAGCTACCTAAAAACTGCCTTATGGTCTATAATAGAAGGATCATCTCTAAAAGGAACTTTGGATTTACTCAGGGAAAGTAATAACTTACACATAACTTGAAGTCTACCACTTTTCCAACACACACACACACACACACACACACACACACACACACACACACATATCATTTCCATATGCTTTCTGATGTCTATGGTACTAGAGAAAGGAGGATATAAAGGATGGAGGAGAGTGTTGAAATGAGTTAGGGTGTCTGATGAGGATAGAATAGGTCCTAATCTCACCTAATTGAGTTTCTATCTAGTTATACTACCAAATGAGTCCTGAAACATTGCTCTATGGGCCAATTAGTCTACGTTTTATCAGACAGCCCCTTCCATGAGCTAATTAGGAAGGACTGGCTCTTTCTAAATTCTTAAACAAGAATACTGAAGGTTCTCTTCAGGATAATGAAACTACAGAATACAGATCTGCTCTTTTACCTTCTCTTTTCATATTGCAGCCAGAAAATTCAGTAAGTGTTGACTTCATGTAAAGGGTCATTGAAAACCCCTGAACAAAATCTTCACATTAGCTCTGCTATTCTGGATGAGATAAGAGATTTCTCACCTGGCAAATAAGAAGTGTGCTTAATGCCATGAAAACCATTAGGGGCCTAGTCTAAATATAATTCTTGGGAATACAGGACCACACATAATCTGCTTTGGGTCTTTGCTTGGCCATAAAATTTTTCTGAAGGATTCATTATATTTATCTACTCACTTCTTGAATTTCAAGGGATCTATGAACTTAGATAGGAATTTGTTTCTTTTGCAATTCTGTGTATTTTAAGCTTTTAAAAACAATTCTGATAATGGTCTATTAATTTCACCAGACTGTCAAAGGGTTCTGTGACCCAGAAATATTAAGAACCCGTAATCTAAATAGACTTTTATATATTTCAATTTGTTGCATACCCTATCTGAAGAATTCCCATTTTAGGGTTTTTTTTTTTTTTTTTGCAAGGCAAACGGAGTTAAGTGGCTTGCCCAAGGCCACATAGCTAGGTAATTACTAAGTGTCTGAGGTTAGATTTGAACTCAGGCACTCCTGACTCCAGGACCAGTGCTCTATCCACTGTGCCACCTAGCTGCCCCAAGAATTCTCATTTTAGAATAGCAAAATAGTAAACCAAAACCTCATCTCTCAAAGTCTGTAATCAAAACTTCTCTTGATTATAAGGGTTCCTTGATTAAGGGTCCTTTAATCCTCTATCTGCTCAACATTGTGACAGACACAGGATCCCTTTCCAGATGTCTAGGCTTTTTATTTTTGTAGGCATATGTGTTTTTATGACTTTTCAGTGTTCAATTTCCCATTCAAATTTTAGAAGTTGATTTTCTATGAGATAGTGTAATGGGGTGCCCACAGATCATTTACTTCACTTAGGTGAACTTCTACCCGGAATGTGTGAGATAATTGCTTATGACATTGACAGATAATAAGGAGAGATTGGGAAGGATTTAATATAACAGAAATACAATCAACAAAACACATTTTTTAAAAATAAAATTCACCCCACTCCCTTGTTGATTCCATTATGGAATTTGCTTTCTTAGGAGAATTTATCTTTAAATGGCTAGGTATGGAGTATTTTTTTTAACCATGTTAAAAAAATATTGCAGTCTCCCAAATTAGTTGGTAATGAAAACACACTCATCTTTAGATTCTGCTTTGGAAAATGTAACACTCTAAATAGCTTTATTAATTCAAATCCAAAGCTTTTTTACCATACTTTCAAGCTCTTAGTGTTCACTCTTTGTCCCTCTCCATTCTTTTCCTTTATAGCCCTAATTTCAGTGTTGTTCAGTCAACATTCTCTCATGAAAACTCAAGTCAAAATCTGTTCTTCCTGTCTTCAGTCTATCACCTTCTACAACTTTCATTTATGCCTAATAAGTGAATACGCTGACCCTCTGCCTTCAAAAAAAAAATATTCTTATGTGTCTCTAATGATTGAGTGAAGTTTGTTTTCATAATCTTTATGCTCATGATACAGTTTTTCTAAAATTGTAATGGAGCTCGAGAGTACTAGATTATACAATATCTTTACTCTCCTTATCAATCTCCTCAAGTACCCAAGTGACTAATCCTATTGGGTTAGTGGAACCCCTCTCTTCATCCAATTAAAAGAGTTTTGATATGTAGTCAGAAGCACAGTAGCTACATAGAATCTGAGAGTCCAGTGTGTAGCAATCCAACAATCTGGGGTTTTCTTTCTTCTGAATCACCCTCCCCCAACCCCACTTCAAGCCTTTGTTTATTCATGAAGTTATTTTGATTCTATCCTATCAGCTACACCAACTATTCTATGCCAGGCCTACCTCAAGATAATCCAATGATTTATTATTAGGACTGGAAAACAGTGAAACTCTTGTGAATCATATAATTAAATAAAAATAAATTTACTTCAAATAATACATTTAAAAAGATAAAATTACTAATTGCTTATTGAAGCATATAATACTTTCCTCTAAGTTTCATCATAGCCTTAATGGGTTAGAACTTCATCCCATAGGGCACTGGGAATTACACTAATCTTTTAGGGCACTGATTCCCCACTTGGTGTAGTTTTTTGGTTGTTGTTTTAGACCACAAGAAAGCCATATTAACAATTCAAATTCTAATTTCCACACATCCCTGTGGTGACCTCCTTGTGTCCTTAAAAGGAAAGTGAGTCCTCTCTGAGTAGAGTTGATATTATTCCCACAAATTCAGGACAAGTTGTATAAATTATAGTGGTCAAACTTTGCTGCTAAAAGTGAGACCATGGAAGACTTATGAGAGAGTATATATTGATAACATCTTAGGTTGAAGACCATTATGACTTAGCATGTTTGAGATAAAATTAAAATAAAAGAGAAAATTCCAAGTCTCAGCATAAGGATCAAAGAGAAAAATCTACCTGAGAACAAATCCTAGATTCAGGAACAGACCAAATTTCCAAGAAAAATAAACAAATTGAGATAGGGTAGTCCCAAGAGGAGTTCTCATGAGTTACTGGAGCAAGGATGACACTTTGGCTAACTTGCTATTTCCCCAGTTTATTCTTGGAGAATATTGCCAGATGCCTCCCCCCAAGCCCCACCCCGTATCTCCTTGCCCATCCTTCATTCCTCCTTCTTGAGATTCTGCAGCTGTACTTGAGTCGGTTTCTGACCTCATATTTCTCTTCTGACTGACAGTATGTTCAAAACTCAGGTCAAAATTTTGGCTCAGCAGATACCTTTGAGCAAACACTTGACCATGAGGTCAAATCCAAACAACTTCAGAGGGGCTTTTGGAATTTTATTTGAATAAGAATTTCAGCTGTTCAGCTAGAAATGCCTGTTTAGATTCATGTCACTGGATCTATGAAATCTGTCAAGCCTTGTGTGTTTATTCTAGCATTTGTATACTGGCAACATGTAGTCTTTAAGTATACATCTTGATCTATTCAATAGGTGATGATTGGGCCAGACAGTTGTCCTCAATTTTAGTGGGAAAAGGATGGTGCATTCTTGTCAAAATGAATTTAGGCTTAAAAAGTTTCTAACCATTAATGTAGAATTGCTCCTAAGAATGACTGCCAACATCTGCTCTAGTGATTATATTAGAGCAGGAAGATTTTGGAGGATGCTTACAACTTTGGTAGGTGTTAAAAAAATGATGGTATTCAAATGTAAGAAAGTAAAGGATCTAATTTTTTCCAGGTGAATCTGAAAGCATATTTCTTCATAAATTTGAGGACAGGGGGATAATAATGAACCTTTAGTATAATGGTCCTATACTCTTTTGCTTGTCTCATGGACCCTTTTGATAATATTGTGAAGCTATGGACCCCTTCTCAGAACAGTCAATTCAAGTTGGGGTGGGGAAATTTTTCTTCGCCAAAGGTCTTTTGGATACAAGGACCATATAAAATTATCAACTTAAAATTAGTCTGCTATAGTTAGTCAAATATTTAATTAATTCAACCCTAAAAAATTCATTACCTGCAATTACCATGGTAGCACCAGACCAAATGATTTCACAGGCCTTGAATGGCCTTCAGGTCAGAGATTCCCCATCTCTGATCTAAATTAATAGAATCACACATATATAAGATTGCAAAAAAGTTTATTACATATTAAAATGCAATTGTATTTATTTAAAAATAATGAAAAATTTCACAAGCATCAAATTAAGAATTCATTACTAAATGATTTTGAAATCTTGAAAAATAAACTCTGGGATATGTTAGTAAATTATATTTAGTCACAGAATTATGCTACTATAGAATATATTCCATATACTCTGTTGTTGCTCTTGTAGTTCAGTCAATCAGTTGTGTTCAACTTTTCATGACCACATTTGTGATTTTCTTGGTAAAGATTTTGGAGTGGTCTGTCATTTTTCTATTTGGTTTATTTTACAGATAAGGAAACTTGAGGCAGACAGATTTAAGACACTTAACCAGTGTCACATACTTTGTAAATATTTGAGAACAGATTTGAACCCAGGTTTTCCTGACTCCAGGCCTGGCACTCTATCCATTCTGCTGCCTAGCTACCCATCATATGGTATATGTGTTACATATATACAAAATTAGATGCATGTATATATAATATGCATATACTTTTATGTATTCTAAGTATTTTTGTTGCTACAGCAAGTCAGTTTTACTAAGCAAGTTGTTGCAATGCAAAAGTATTGAACCTAGAGTTAGGAAGATCTGAGTTCAAATATAGACTCAAACACTAATTGTTACTATGAGTAAGTCAGTTAAACTTTGTCTCAATTTCCTCAGCTGTAAATTGAGGATAATAGAAACCTACCATACAAAGTTGTTTTGAGTAAAAAATACTGTTTGTAATGTATTTTGCAAAACTTAAATTTGTTTATAAATGCTATTTGTTATTATTGTCATTATTATCATTATTACCTCAAAGATTATCTAGGGTGGACTATACCTGGTACTTTCTTTTCTTTTTATCCAGTTGGAAGTTATAACTTTATAAGTGAAAGGAGGAGATAGGAAATGAGCTGCTTAGTTACATAGATCATGCCAAGGAACTGAATTTGATTTTCTGAACCATAACTCATGCTAACAGAATGATAAATTTCTATCAGGGGAAAGAGCATTGATTTCAAGAACACCTGGAAGAACACATTCAAAAGGAAATTCACCAAACTGAACAAGATATCTGAGAGGAGGCAAGGAGAAAATTTTCAATATAAAATTGTAAAACCTGAAGCTGTGAAGGACAGCAACAAAATACTTTTGAAAAAAAAGCAAAGAATAATGCAAGAGGCACTCAGATACTCTTAAAATAAGACTCATGAATTCAGATTCCTGCCTCTCTGAACTGCTGAGGGGAGATGCTTCCATCAAGGTTGATCATCTCAAAATGTTGTTAATGTGTACATTAGACTCTTGGTTCTACTCCCTTAGTTTAGCATCAGATTCTATAATTCCTTCCATGCTTCTCTAGAGTCCAACCATTTTGGGTTTCTTATGGAACAATAATATTCCATAATATTCATGTTTAGCCTTCCCTAAATGGGCATCCCTTCAATTTCCAATTCTTTGCCACTACAAAAAGAACTGCTATGAATATTTTGGAACATGTGGGACATTTCCCATTTTTTAATGATTTTTTCAGGATATAGACCTAGAATTGGAATTGCTTGGTCAAAGGATATGAACATTTTTATTGCTCTTTGTGCATATTTCCATGTTGCTCTCCAGAAAGGTTGGATCTGTTCACAACTCTACCAGCAAACTTTCCAACATTGATCATTTTCCCTTTTTTTTCATTTTGGCTAATATGATAGGTATGAGGTGATAACTCATAGCTGTTTTAATTTGCATTTCTCTAATCAATAATGATTTGGAGCATTTTTACATATGATTAAATATATCCATAATTCCTTCATTTGAAAATTGTTTATTCAAATCCTTTGGCCAATGGGGAATATTGAGCTTGGCATCTCAATGAGAAAAGGTCAATAAAACTCTTTTAGGTATCAAAAAAAATAATGTGGTAAAGAACTCATGATTGAAATTGTTGAAGAGTGGGTACTTTGTAAAAACAAAGGGAAAAGTCTAATAGGATAAGTCATAATAGTATCATTTGTACAAGAAAACTTTTTGATTCAATGCCAGTAACTTATGTGTCTATGTGTACACCATCTCTTCTTCTTAGGGTGTGAATTACATCCTTAAAGTGAGAAATGATTAGAAAGTGGATACATGATGAAATACAACTATACTATTTCAAGACATTCCTGATTTAAGATTCAGAGGGAATAGATACAGAAAAGAGACTGGACCTGTGTTATTACTGAAAGAGTAGGCAATTGCCAGGCGGGGAGCATCCTACCCATAAAAACTTGAACTTAGTTCTTCCTGACTCTAGGCCTGGCACTCTATTCAACAATGTCTCTGTGACAATGTTTCTGTTTTTTACAAGTAACTTGAAACACTGAGATTTAAGTGATCTGCCCAAGGTCACATAGGGAGCTTGTTTTAAAAATGAGACTTAAATCCACCTTTGCAATCAGTTTTTTCTCTAGCAAGTTGTCCCTCTCTTAATCTCAAGTACTTCAGATTCAATAAATAGTTTGATGCAGTAGAAAGAATGATGGATTTGAAATTGGAGAATTAGATTCAAATCTGAGGTTTTTCGCTTTACTATGTGTGACCTTGAACAATTTTGTTTCTTTATCTTTCTAGGTCTCATTTTCCTCACCTTTCTTCCTCTCTCAGATCTGTTCCCCACTTCCTGGTTTCCAAAGTCATGATTATATTACTGGTGCCTCTTCCTGGATCTTTCTTCAGTATCTGAGATCATCTTGCTCTGGACCACTCTGGAAGGCCCATTCATCTTCTCCCATTTGTGAGTTCCATTTTGGAGTGCCTTAGGCTGGACTTTGTTCACCCTGAACCTGCTAGTCTGTTCCTGACTTTTTGGACTTTAAAGCATGCCTTCACACTAGGGGCCTTGTCTTCTCCCATTAGAATATAAATATCTTTAGGGCATGTAGTAATAATTTTTTTGCTAGTATGTTTATTCCAAGTCCTTCTTCATTCCTTCCTCCTTCCTTTCTTCTTCCTTCCTTCCTTCTTTTCTTCCTTCTTTGTCGCCTCTATGTCACAATGAGATATCAGAATGGGACCTTTGCATTTATGTACTTATTGTCCCTTTTCTCCCTCTCAAAGATAGAACTTAGTAGTTTCACGTTTATGATCTCTAATTAAGTTCTAATATATTCACATGTATCTTTCAGGATCTTACTTACAAGATAAAATGCTCTATTATCTTGGAGCATGTCTCTTAAATAGAAAAGCCAAGGAAGCAAGATCTTGGAGGGAAGGAAGGTTGACTTGATTAACAAAAAAGGTAGGTATGACTAGAATGGTCTAGTATAGGACTCTCAACTTCTAAAGAAATTACTACTGGATTTGTAGTAATTTTGTAAAAATAATACCTGAGTTTAATTTGAGCTCTGCTACTCACTTGTGTGGCTTTGTCTAGTGATTTCATCTTGTTGGCTATTAGTTTATTAATCTGTTAAATGAAGTAACTTGGCTCAGAGACCCAGAAGGGGTCTTCTATCACAGAGGAACTACCACCCAGGAGACCCCATTTCCTTGTCCCATGTTGCAATGTTCATCCTGGTCCTTTCTATTCAGGGCATTCTAGTCCTGATTTTCAGTCTCCAGAGGCCAAAAGAAATCCAAAATATATTGACACTCTCCTAATCTCAGCATTTATCTAGTATGTGTGTGTGTGGGGGGGGGGGAGGGGTTGTGGTTTACTGAGTATGTGGAACAGGACACAGCAAGGAGAGAAAGTGCAACTTTTTTGAAGCTTTTTCTTCTTCAGAGCAAAGTCAAATGCATGCTTGTACAATATTAAAATTTTCAATTTGTTTAGATGACTAAGATTCATCAAATGCTTTATCACTGAGTCTCAGTTTTCTCATCTATAAATTAGAAATAAATATTTGTATTACATACTTCTCACAGTTACAATTCTTTTTGGAAAATTTAAATCTCTCAATAAGTGTGCTATTATTTTTAAGACTATTAAAATTCTGGTTTACTTTCATTAAGTTTGAAAGCAGTTTTTGATGTTGAAATAATGTAAGTGTGAACTGGCATTTCAATTTGCACAAACGGAACTATCTACACCAATAGAGATGGCAGTCTCTCAGTGATTCAATAGTCAGTCTTCAGGTGTTGCTGTGTTTGAAGAAAAAAATCAATTAGTGGCCAGTCTTCTGTTGAATTTTTCCAAATTCAGAAAGAAAAGATCAGTTTTGGGATTACAAAAATATAATTCATCACAAAAATTCTCCAACTGAGTAAGTTATTTCAGAGCTTGCCCTTCTTATATAATAGTCTTTAAGAACTCAAGATTACCTCCATTGTGCTGAGGAATGAAGGTGAAATGTAGTGAAGGAAGGAATTTTATAATTCACTTAAAATAGTTCAAGAGGGTAACATCACTTTATGCTGTTTTCATTTTGATATCCTGGATTTGAATGAATGAAACCATTGAATAACTTTCAGATTCCATCATACTTGCTTTAACTACACCAAATATTTAATACATGCTAATCTCAAAATCAGTATGGTTAGATTAGCACCCTTGAATTACTATACCTATATTGAAGGATGATAAAAATGCAAACCTCAATTTTAAGTAGAACTATTCTAAATCTGTTTGTACAAGTCGCTTCCCCACTTTTTATCCCACACATACAGATTGGTTTATGAAAGACACTCTGTGAAATCACCATCTATTTTGACAGCTATATAAAAAGCAGGAAACTCAGTGTGCTCCATTCCTCCCCCCACCAGGGTCCCCCACTGAGCTTCTGCTTCTTTTCTCCTTTGCTATGTGGGCATGACAGAAAAATGGAAGGTTATTTATGTTCTGTGAGGAAATACCAAATAAGAATGTGGTCCCTTGCTGACTTCTGAAGCCTCCTTCAACATTTCCTACAAATACTGAAAAAGATTTGACTCTGCTCATGTTAACAATAACCAAAATAGATTAAGTATACCAGTTATAAAATAAACCTAGTCCCAGTGAATACTCATAGCAGCTCTTTTAATATCATAAGGTTATAAGTATGGGGAAAGGGATTAAAAAATATTTCTTTCATGATGCCAGAAATAGAGAACCCAAAGTATTTCCTTATAATCAAATTCAATTCAGTTCAACTCAACTCACCAATCATATATTAATGAAACACTGTGTATAAATCACAATGTTACCTGCTAGGGAAGATTCAAAGTTTATCTGGGATCTTGACCTGTTTTCAGAGTTTGGAGTTCCATAGAATTATAGTGTTTGGTTTTTTTCCTCTATTGAGTATATAATCAATAATTGTTACTTTGTTGATTACATAATTGATTAAAATCAATAACAATTTTTTAAACTTTATCATGTGCAAAGTAGTTTCCTTGGCAAATATGATACATTCTCCAACCCAAATAATCTTGCAGTTGACTTGGGTTGATAAAATGTACACACACAAAAAATGCATCTAATAATTAAGGTTTTAATTGGCATATATATCTATGGTACACATCATTTGCATTTCCTTTCAGAATTAATGAAAGGATGAATTCAATTCTCATCTATACCTTGAAAGAGGATGCTTTTACCTTGTTTTGTTTGAACTGATTATTTTATTTTTTCTCTTTCCTTCTTGCATTTATCAACCAGAAATAACTTAAGAATGCAAAATTCAAAAATTTCTCTTTTTTTGTTTTTAAAGAAAGATTTTATTTATTTTGAGTTTTACAATTTTTCCCCATTCTTGCTTCCCTCCCCCACAGCAGAAAATCTCTTAGTCTTTACATTGTTTCCATGGTATAACATTGATCTAAGTTGAATGTGATGAGGGGAAAAAGGATATCCTTAAGGAAGAAAAATAAACTATAAGAGATAGCAAAATTACATAATAAGATATTTTTTTCTAAATTGAAGGTAATAGTCTTTGGTCTTTTTTCAAAATACACAATTCTTTCTCTGGATACAGATGGTATTCTCCATCACAGATAGTCCAAAATTGTCCCTGATTGTTGAACTGATATAATGAGCAAGTCCATCAAGGATGATCATCACCCCCAAGTTGCTGTTATGGTATACAATGTTTTCTGGTTCTGCTAATTTCACTCAGTATCAGTTCATGTAAATCATTGCATGCTTCCATGAATTCCCATCCATCCTGGTTTCTAATAGAATAATAGTGTTCCATGCATACATATACCATAGTTTGTTAAGCCATTCTCCAATTGAAAGACATTTGCTTAATTCCAATTGTTTGCCACCACAAATAGAGCTGCTATGAATATTTTTTGTACAAGTGATGTTTTTTAACCTTTTTCATAATCTCTTCAGGGTATAGACCCAGTAGTGATATTGCTGGAGCAAAGGGTATGCACACAAAAATGCAAACATTTCTACCAATTGTGCTAAATTGCAAAAGGGAAACACAGTTTAATCTTTTTCTTATGGTTTTTTTTTTGCAAGGCAAATGGGGTTAAGTGGCTTGCCCAAGGCCACACAGCTAGGTAATTATTAAGTGTCTGAGACTGGATTTGAACCCAGGTACTCCTGACTCCAGGGCCAGTGCTTTATCCACTACGCCACCTAGCCACCCCAACACAATTTAATCTTAAAGCTACAAGGTATGTATTAAAGTCTGTTTTAATACAGTGTGACATTGTTGTATGATGTTGGTCAAGTCAATTTTTCGAGTTTCATTGTCCTCCTTATAATTGTGTTATATAACTCAGGTACGCTGTAAACAAAGTGGTTTGTAAAGTAATTTAACAGATCATATAATATGTAGGAAAGGAATCCTCATATAATATAAAGAGTCCTAGGAAATAGGAGACCTGGAATATGGTCCCAACTTTCATATCAACTTACTTTGTCATTTTGGGTAAGTGACATGATCCTTCTGTGCCTCAATTTCTTCATCAACAAAACGAAAAATATGGAATGAAATAAAATTCTATTACTCAAGCTATGAATCCATAATTATCATCTTGCTAAAAGTGAGAGACTTGTACTTTGAAGCTGATCTTTTTAAATCTTATTTCTAAAGAGTAAGATCTACTTCAGTGTATTATTATCTAAACCCTAAGTGAAATTTGAATTCTTCTATGACTTACTTTTATTTTTTGTGGACCCTAGAACATTTAATTTTGTGACCCTTTTCAAAGATGGTACTTATCAGTTATTTGTAGAAAAAGGAAGGAAGGAAGAAAGAAGAAAGGGAGGGAGGAAGGAAGGAAGGGAGGGAGGGCGGAAGGGAAAATCGACAGAAACAAACTTTTCCCCAGTTTTTTTTTCCTCATACTTGAACACAGTATTTTACATTTGTCAAAACAGGTTTGTTTCAGAGAGTTTAGTTTTTGTGGCCCATTTTCAATTCTACTTTAAAGTTTCTGTAGCTCACTCACTGAATAAGTATACTTCAATTCACTGAAGTACCCAATCCTAATGAAATGGGCACTTCTAAAATCACCTGAACACACTAGGTTTCAAATAGTATACATTTAAAAGTAAAATATTTCTCAGGATTTTCTCCCAACAAAACATAAGCTCCTTGAGCACTAGAATAGCTTTATCTTTATTTGTACATTTCTAAAATAATTCCTGACACATAATATATACTTTATAAATAATTATTGATTGATCAAAAATTAAAATAGCAAGAAATAAAAGCTGAAACCATACATTCAAGAAAATACCAATCCAGAATATGTGTCCTGAAAAGTCCAGTAAAATCCTGCTTTAGATTCCATTGCTAAGATCTTGCTAATGTATCATCTCTATGACTGATATTGGAAAAAATATATAGATGTCACTATCCAGAGAAAGAAGGAGAATGAGAATAAAGATTGAACAAAACTGTGCACACAGAGGTGCATACAACATGGGACCCTAGCCCTAATTTGAGAAATAAGTCCTGAGAAATATATAAACAAAGAACAATGATCAAATATTCCTATGAGAGTTTTTATGGTTCCAGAAATGACCCAAGACCCAAAACAAAAGAGGAAAATCAATGAGAGAGAGAGAGAGAGAGAGAGAGAGAGAGAGAGAGAGAGAGATTAATTACAAAGTTAACTATAATTAATATAAGAATTGGAGCAAAAGTTTCTTTTATTTTGCCAATAAACTAAATTATATAAATGGAATGACAACAGTAGAGGCAAAAAAATGGAAAATAAATTAAAGCTATGAGAAAAGACTTGGATGGAAAATTAGTAGCTCATTAGAAGAGGTACAGAATTTTAATCAAATAAAAAACTCCTTGAAACAACGACTAGAGTATTTTCAAGTTAATGGATCACTGGCACAACAAGAAGTATAAAAAATGAAGTCAAAAGATTGACAAAAGGGGGGCGGCTAGGTGGTGTAGTGGATAAAGCACCGGCCCTGGAGTCAGGAGTACCTGGGTTCAAATCCGGTCTCAAGACACTTAATAATTGCCTAGCTGTGTGGCCTTGGGCAAACCACTTAACCCCATTTACCTTGCAAAAAAAAAAAAGATTTACAAAAAAATTCAAATTATTGTAATAGTCAAAACTGACTTTGATAAACAAGATAAATAAGAAACTATAGCATGCTAATTAATATCATAGGTATCCTAGGTATGAATTATTAATACTGTGTGTGTGTGTGTGTGTGTGTGTAAAATTCATCTAAATCTAAGTAAAGAGAATGATAAATGAGTTCCAGGGAGAAGTAGTTAGTAAAATTATAATAGTGTTGGATGAGAGAAAGGACAGATTGAATATAAAGGATTAAAAAGCAGTATAGTATCTCAACCAAAGAGTGAGAAGAGAGTTTCAAGGAATATCACTTCCCAGGAGAAGAAGTATATATCTTCATTGAGATGCAATATTTTTGTAGAATAATTAGCACATTTTAAATCTAAGTGGCAATACAATTATTCCTAAGAACCAATTGGTATCTTTTTCTTAGGTTTTAGAAATTTTGTTTTACATGGGAATCTCGAGTTTATTCATAATCACTCTGAAACACATTAGGTAATTAGGGAAAATTGCTAATATCTAGACAAAGACTTTGTTCTCTTACTTATCTTACATTTATTTCAATATATACTTCATAATTGGCTTCTTTGTGGGGGAAGAAAAATTCTATTAATTAGAAATATTTCTATAAAGAAACATCAGATTATATTTTAGTATTATTATGGATGGATAGAAAGAAATCGGAGGGGAAGTTGGGGAAAAAGTTCAAAGACAATAGTTGGACATTCCTTCAAATCTTTCTTCAATGCTTCATCTACTTTTGCTTCAACCTTTCAAATCAGAATCTCTTCTTCATTTCTGTGATATCTTCTTCCTTTTATAAAAAATACTTAATGCATTACCAAGTTTCTTACATTATGACTTTGATTCTAGGACACCAGAGCTAAACGGCGTGATTTTAACACCAGCCATTTAAATACTCATGAGTATTTTAATCCAGGAGTGATTGGTGCATTCTAAGGCCACTTTCTCTAAGAGAATGATAGTCTTCATGCATAATATTCTTGTCCAAAAGCAGGAAATCTAAGAGTTACAAAAGACAACTAGAACATGCCGAGAAGGCTTACATGGGGGGCAAAGCATAGAATTGGAATATAGGACAAGGAGCAATTTCTGTCATGTAATGGTGCTTTTATTCATTATTATCTCATGAATGGCTACTTCTAACAGTGAGACTCAGTACAAAAAAAGTAGAGATGATGTGAAAGACTTACTAAGGAAATAACAGAAATCAGAAGAGGGAACTCATGGTGTATTTCAGCAACTATAGAATTGCCAGGAATAATTTAAAATGAATTAATAAGCATATAGCCTCCAAATCAGAAAAGAAAATTCCGGAACTGAAAGGGAGGAGAACTAATGAAGAGAAAAATGTAAAGGAAAAAAAAAACTACAGTTAAAAGGCAAAGTAAAAAAATAAAACAAAAATTAACACACTTATTAAGTTGTAAGAGTTGAGAGGAGAAATTTTGAGCCAGTCATTTAAGTGAGTGAATAAAGAGAAAGGACAGAAGGTAATTTTTAAAAAGGAGATTAACAGTTTAGGTAAAACTCTTCAGACAAGGGAAAGATAGGCAAAGAGGAAACAAAACTATCCACATTTGCTGATGACATGATGGTGTACTAGAAAATCCTAGGAATGAGCAAAGAAAGTAGTTAAGACAATAGTTTCAGAAAAGTAACAGCTTACTAAAACAAATTCACGAAAGTTATAATATTTTATATACCATCAACAAAATTCAGGAATGGATAATAGGAAGGAGACATCACTTAAAATAACTATAATATGGGATCTGAGTCAATCTGCCAAAACCCATTTAATACCTATGTAGATATAATTCTATAATGCTTCCTAAAGAAATAAAGTACACTTAAGGTGATACTTTATAAATTTCATCCCTCATGACCATGGAGTATGTAGAGGGAAATGAGAAGTGTATCTGAAAAAAATGAGAACCAGATAGCTGAAGATTTTAAATGGTAGTTTGTATAGTTTATGGCAGAAGCAATAAGGAACCACAGACAATTTTCAAATAAGAAAGTGATATGGTTAAATGTGTTTTGTGAATATTACCTTTCCCTTTATTTAAAGGATGGATTGAAAGGGGACTAAACAAGAGCATAGCATCTAATCACTAATCATTAATAAACATTTAATTAAGTACCTACCAATCCAGGTATTGTACTAGGCCCTGGGGCAACAAAAGAATGCAAAGGATAGACTCTGTTCTCAAGGAATTCACTTTTTAGGGTTAGAGACAAATAGTTAAATAATAATGTACAAACCAGCTGCACATAGGATAACGAGAATTAAGGTAAGGTTGAATAAGGCATTTATATAGAATCTAATATATGACAGGCACTGTTCTAAGCACTTTACAGTTAGTATCTCATTTGATTCTCATAAAACCCTGGGAGGTAAATGCAATTATTATCCTTATCTTATAGTTGAATATATTGCAGTAAACAAAGGTTAAGTATGTGACCCAAAGTCTTAAAACTGGTAAGTGACTGAGATTGGATTTGAACTCTGGTCTACCTGATATCAGGCTGGTATTCTATTCAATAAGTTGCTTAGCTACCTCTATTTTGGAGGCTATGGAAACAACCCAGCTAAGAAGTCATAAAGCTAATGATACTCATAAGGCAGGTAGATGTGTTTCCAGGAATAAAAGTGTTGGGCTTGGAGGCAAGAAGATTTGCTTTCAAATCTTACTTCAATGTTTATTAGGCATGAGACCCTGAACACTTAGCTTTGCTCAGTCTCAGTTTTCTCATCTGTAAAATGGAGATAATAATAGTTCTTACCTCATGATGTTGCTGTTAAGATGAATTGAGATAACATGTGAAATGCTTTGCAAACATTAAAAGGCTAAATAAATGCTAAGGATTTGATAACCCAAGAGAGGTTTGATTTAGAGACTGAGCATCCCAGTATAATGCATTTAGTATTGTAAGGTATCTATTTGGGAGTTCATGTAGGTGAAATCTGATATATTGTATACTCTAAATTTCTTTTCAATAAAGGCATTAGAGGCAAAGATGAAAGGGGCTTTTGCCACTGTTACTGACTAAAAGACATGATAGAGATGCCTAACACATTATTTGTTGTTGAGAAAAAGATAGGAAAAATTTGAGATGATGCTCAACAGACAGATAGTTTTACAATAGTTTATATTTGACTAAGATGAAACATTTCCTTTTTTTAAAAAATTCAAGTGGTCTACACTTGGACTTCACCCTGAGATGACAATATTCAGAGTTAAATGAAATAGATACTTTAACAAGTACTGAGGCCAATAAAAATATCTGAATGAATCAGTGATCCCCTGAAAGAGCAGAAATCTAAATTAAAATAAAATAGTCATTTCTTTCTTCTCCTATTTTTCCTTTTATTCAAGCATGCTATTTCAAAGAAAGCAGCAAGACTTGACCAAGCTCGTATTTTCTTTGATTACATGAATATTAATTGCACCAATAAAATATTTTAATGACAATTAAAAAAATTGAATTGCCAAAACTGCCTGCAGGCTCTAATCTGTCAGTATAGCAATTATAGGTGGTTTAATTCATGTATATGTAGGTGTCTAGTCTTTTAATTGCTTTCCACATGCTTTCTTTTCTGGCTATTCATATAAATGTTCTTCCCAGTTTATGTCACAGTGAAAGGATTTCTGGAGTCTGAAGTCATGTCACCTGCTGGGCCATTGAGGAAAGGGCATAGATTTAAAAACTGAAGGGGGTTTAGAGTCTGTCTAGTCCAATGTAAAGGAAAAAATAGCCTTATTATCAGAATATGCTATTTGAATCATCATTCATTTTGCGGCAAACTAAATAGACAAATGCTCCATTCCCCCCCCCCAAAAAAAAAAAATCTTCTGTGCACATAGAACCTCCCTCCCTCCATTCTGCTTAGGATGAATACACAAAGCTCTGCTGTGCAACACTCTTTAGTGGGCAAACAGTCCTACAATGCTGTCCTCAATACACAAATAGATATTTTCCATACCAAATTCTTGTTAGGGACAGACTAAATTCCAATGGTCTATTCAAGTGCTACAAAAGACTGCTAATTAGTTATATACCCTACACAGTCTTTAAACAACTTTGTGGATCTGTGAAGTTGAAGCTGCTACCAGGAAACAAACTTTTTTGTCATTCTAAGAATTTTTCCTTCCTTTCTGTTTGTATTGACCTCATTAGGTCTTATGAACTTATTATTGAGATTCTCCTTGGAAACACAGGCTAAGAAAATCGAATTACAACAGTAATTTTTTAATACATAAAAGAGAATCTCACACTGGGGAAAAAAGTTAAAATAGTGAAAGATAACATACATAGAAGAATGGTGGACTTGTTGGTTCAGAAAGTTGTAGGGATTGTGGACAAGAGACCTTGGAAATTGACTGACTCACCTCTTCCAGGAACAATGATAGAGTTAAGAGTTGATTTGATCATTTTTCAGTTAGTGGGAATACTGTTGGTAGAAAAGAAATTGGTGAAGCTGTTGAGAAGATGGGATTAGGGAGCAAAGTAGGGTATGGATGGGAAATAGTTGGCCACATATAAATACAAAAGGATTAAAACTTCCAGTTCAGGGTCCTCTGGTTAACAGTGACTTTCAGGGCAATTAAGGTGATGGCATGCAATAAATAGGGAACAATTCTATTCATTATGAAACTAGACAAAGTAGGATAGTGTAGGATCTGAAGGCGGGGAAACTGGAGAGAAGCCATACTTTGTCCTTTTATTAACTGCCTAGTAATGGGTATTACCTTTTAACACTATAAGATTCACAAATTAAGGGAAAGGTGGGGAAAATTCACACCAGAACGTTTCTTGCACTGATAAAATCACAGTTTTAGTGCAGAAACAACACCAATAACAAATATGAGGTGGTACATTAGGTACATAGGCAGCAAAGTGCTGAGCCTGGAATCAAATCTGGTCTCAGACACTTATTAGTTGTGTGTGACCCTGGACAAGTCCCTTTACCCTATTTGCCTCAGTTACTCCACTATAAAATAAACTGGAGAAGAAAATGGCAAACTACTCCAGTATCTTTGCCAAGAAAATTCCAAATGGGGTAACAGAGTCTAAAATGACTCAATAATAAGGTAACTAAATATTTGTAAAGTCCTTTGCAAACCTCAAAGTCTTATATAAAGGCTATTTTTTTATTAGCACAACAACATGAGGAGGAAAAAGAGGAGTAAGAGACAGAGAAGTTTATTTATGATCTATTATGTTCCAGAGACAATTAGACACTTTAAAATATTATCTCATTTGATGCTCATAACCCTGTGAGGTAGTTACTGTTATTACAATAACTGATATTACAATCAAAAACCAGCAGAGGTAAAGGGACTTGCCCAGGGTCACAGCTAGATAGTGTCTGAATATGGGTTCAAACTTGATTCTGACTATTCAGGACTCCATTCATTTTGCCACCTAGCTGTCTCTGGGTTAGGAGGGATATTCTTGCATTTTAATATAGTTTGTATTTTTATAGCATTCAGCTTTTCAAAATTTTCATGCATCCATTATTTTGTTTTGCTCCCCATTAAAATCTTATGAGATAGTAAAAGGAAATTACCTTAGGTGACTTTCCTGGTTGAGACAAGGAATTTAATGGAGACAGGCTGGAGTTTCCTTTGATAAATAAATGACTGCCTTGGCGTCCTCTGGTCTAAAGGGTCAAAGGAGAACCTATTGTTTCACCCCAGGGTCTATAAATTTCACTGGGGCAGGAGTAAAAGGGGGAAAGTTTCAGGAGAGATATTGTTTCTGCTTTGTTAAATAAGTAGATGAAAAACAGAGGAAGGGGAAAAGATCAAGGCCTCCTATTTGCATGTACTTTGAAGAACAGAATATATACTGCTATAATCTGTTACAGCAATTTGTAGCCCTCTTCTTTGTTAATACCTTTGTTTGTAACTCTAATTATTTTGTCCTAGGGAAAGGGTTCTTTTTTGTTCAAATGTAGCTACAGAAGGGGGAAAGATGGAAACTGAGTTAGGTAAGTAGTTCCAAAGGCTAAAGGAGACTGACCAGTTTAGTGTATTTGAAAGGGAGACCTAATTAAACAAAAGAAAATGCATATTTGGATTTAGGGAGCATGAATTATGGTCACAAGTGTGTCTGATACGTGATTGTACTTAAGCCCCCTGCCCCCCCTCCCAAGCAGGAAGGACAGATAATATCAGTCTTATTGTAGATTAGGAAATGGAGGTATTTACTTTGAATGACTAGCCTAAAGTCTCAGATATTTAGTAGCAGAACTCCAGTCAAATATATGACATTCACCCACAAGTATATATTATGCCCCAGCACCCCTATAATAATAAAAGAATCACTAAGTATTTATTAGGTGTCTACTATCTACCAGTCACTATAAATGAAAGAGATAGAGACAGAGGTATAGAGACACAGAGTCAGAGAGAGAGAGACAAAGAGACAAAGACAGACAGAAAAAAAATTCCTACTCTCAAAAAGATTGCATTCTATGGGGGGGGGCATACACATATATAAACAAAACCTGATTAAATACAAAGTAAACATAGTATAGTTAAAATAAGCTAGGGGAAATGATACTATAATATTCAATGTCAATGTAAATAATATAAAGGATTAGAAAATGTGTATAATCAAATTGCAAATTAGTATATTCTACTGAGGGAAAAGGGGAAAAAGAGAAGACATTTGCAGAAGAGTAAAAGAAAGAACAAACTGGAAAGCTGAAAGATCTCAAGAGAGGAAATACAGAGAGGTGACCAACACCTCTATCTCTGTCTCTCGTTCTCTCTTTCTATGTTTGTGTGTGTCTCTGTGTGTCTATTTGTGTCTCTCTCTCTCTATATGTAAATATGCATATAACCATAAACATATAAACAATGCTTTCCCTGCCCCTTTCCAATGCTCTAATTATGTATTGCTATGTTATCTGTTATCTGCATATATGTCATCCTGTTACTAAAATCTCAATTCTATAAATGTAGGATTGTCTAATTTTCTATCTTCCTTAAGGTCAGGACTCTGAATATAGTATATGCCTTTTTTTGATTGGAAAAACATTTGAATTGAATTGAAATCATCCAGAGCATAATCCATATTGATACAATTATGATCTTAGATTAAATTGTGAAATAGAAAAAAAAGCTGTTTTTTTTGTTGGCACTCATGCCTTTCTCCTATTAGTGATCCTTAGTCCTCTAGATCTATTTTTGTCATTATTAGAGTTTGCTAGTCCTAGTCCTTGTCTAGTCCTCTTTATTTAATTCTTTTTATTCCCTCTCCCCTCCCCAATAGAAACTGTAACGATGTTACTTGATTTCATATTATCTCAACTTTCAAATTGTCACCTAGTTAATATGTGAAGTATGTATTATTTTACTAGTGTAAAAGTATGTATTATTTTACTATATTACTAGTGTCATCCAAAACATAAGACATATTTCATGTTTTGGATGACACTAGTTACCCTATTTGGATGCTAGTCACCATAACATTGAGAATTCCAAGCCAGATAAATGAGCATTGTGCCCTTTCTTGACATAGGCAGTAAATTCAACCTCTACGTGTAATATTCTAATGAAATCCATTGATTACAGAAGGTTAGAGAAATATGGCAAAGTCAGTACAAGAGAGAGAATGGGTATGTGATAATAATTGAGGAATCCAGGTTGTATATTTTTAGGAATGCAAGCATCATCAGTGATGATACTGGGTACAGCATGGTGGCAATTGCAGTCCATCTCTTATATCCATCCTAATTATTAGAGCCAGTAGCAGGGATTACTTTCATTATGACCCAAATCCCATACTATAATCCATTGTAAATAGAAAGTGATCTCTCTCTTTGTCTCTCTGTCTGTCGCTCTGTCTCTCTTGCTCTATCTCTCTGTACACACACATACACACACATGTATACACACACACACACACACACAAACAATACATGCATTAGAGAAGAGAGCTTGGGATTTTAGGAATGCATTGATGCAATGTTCTTTCCTCCTTCTCCCACTACTTCATTCTTCTTAAACCTGCTTTTCCCACATCATAATCTCAGTTCCTTTTATTTTCACCTCTTATTTTGGTTTGTCTCCTTATTTTCCACCCTTTAATTTGCACTCCATAATTAACTATTTAAATAATATATTGTCCTTTCTTCTCAGTCCTTTCTCCTTCCTCTTTGAATAAAAAAAAAACACTCAACTAATGTCCTTCCTCAAATGAACTACTTAAGTCCTGAAAGACTGTTATGAAACTGGGGGGCCTGAGTTCACTACAGATTCACACTAACTTTAACTGTATCCTAGCTACTGCATCTCTAACTAGATTATTACTTTTTCTTTTAGAAACTTGTTCTATTTCTCACCCTCTCTTCTTCATTTTCATTTTCTTCTTCTCTATTAACTCCTTTACCTCTGATTACAAATTTGTGGAATTTCTTCCTAATAAAAATCCTTTCCTTGACTTTTCTACCACTTCAAATTTTTATTTTTTATATTTCTTTACTTTTGCTTTTAAAAGTAGTTTGCATTTAGTGCTTTGACTTTTTCAACAAGCTATAACTAATGAACTCCTGGGAAACTGACATTATCTTGTCACTCTACTTGAAGCAAGTTCTCAAGTGTCTTATTAATGGCCAGACTTTCCTCATCCTTCTTGATCTCTGTCTAATATCTAATATGCCACATTTTTTTAGACTGGGTCTCTTTATCTTACCTAGTGCGGAACTGTAGTGGCTACTCATTATTGGGTCAAGCTACTGATCCAAACAAAAATTTTGACTCACTCCTTTTTGATCTGGACTGGTTCACCCATTTTAGACATTCTGGTGGTTATGATTCCCATGAGATCACCATATTGATGCTACCTTAATGATCATTTGATCAGTTTTAGTCTTACTAAAGCTTAAACTCAAGTGATGGACCAGTCTTAGCTTCCCCAGTATCAAGGACTTCAGATATTTGATATTACATTTGACTCTGATGGATCCTGAGTTTTGTTTACTTGTCCATATTACCAATTTGACATCCTAAGTATAGTTACTCTTTGAGTTTCTTTCTGTATTTATACTGCCTTTCTTTTCTCATTTTTCATCATCAGTCTAATCAATTCCCATACCCACATTGTAGACTCTTTTTATATCTATATCTATATCATCTATATCTATATCTATATCTATATCTATATCTATATCTATATCTATATCTATATCTATATCTATATCTATCTGTATCTGTATCTGTATCTGTATCTGTATCTGTATCTGTATCTGTATCTATATCTATATCTATATTGACATCTACATCTACATCTATATCTATCTATATATCTATACATATATATAAATATACATATGAATACCACCTCTCCTCTAATCTGTTTAACTGATTCCAAATCTCTTTTACCAATCTCTCTCCCAATCCAACATTTCCAAATGTTTACTGGACAACTCTATTGATTATTCTGCCAGTATCTTAAATTCGTTATGTCCTAAAATGAATTTACAGGGTTACTCCAAAATTAGTTGACAAATTTGCTTCAGAATGCAACCACAAAGGCATGAACTAAAATGTATGTGCTTAAGGGTCTATCATTTGCCTGCAGTTATAGTGAGAATTTTATCCAAGGACTAAGCAAGTATTTTACTAGAATGAAGCTGATCTATAATGAATTTATGCATCAGGATCATTGAAGATAAAATTTTTATGAATAACTTTGGAAAACTGTTCCAGTTTAATCAGAACCTGATAATTTTCATTGAGTAACTATGGAAAAGTCACTTTTTTGATCACTATTTTGTTTATCAGTAAACTAGAGAATATAGTGCTTATATCCTTTTCATAATTGATGAGAAAATGAAAATGAATAAGCATTAAAGAACTACAGAAAGAAAAATTGTTTTCATAATTATATTTTTACAGAATTTTACAAAATAAACTCTCAAATCAAATCCCACTATTATTTGATTCTCTTTGTAGCTCTTGGAAGTAGATGGGGGAGTATTATTATTATGGCTCTTTTAAAAATGAGGAAAACTGAGTCTCAGAAAATTTAAATTACTCAGAGCGACTGAGTGAGAATAAAAGTGAACACTAGTGTTCTGGCTCCTAATTCAATGCTTTCATTGCATCATATTAATTTTACCACCCATTAAGGCTATAACATTTTGAAATGACTTATTCAAGTACTTTGCTCACCAATTTAATGTTAAACTGCTCTTAAAGAGAGACTAAACATATACAAATCACTTCAGATATTTATTTGAAAATGGAAGCAATCCTTCAATTTTTGTCATGAATAGAGTATAAACATTGAACCTAAGGCTTGATTACCCATATCTTTGCATGAATAACTACATTATTACTATTGGTCATAAAGTTTTTATGACCTGGCTTACAATCTAATCCAAGTCATTTTTTCATTGACTCAATAGAAGCAATGAATCTCAGATATACTGTGGACATATCTTTAATCTTCATATACTCCTTTGAACTAAAATTCTATGACTTGATATTAATACAGTTCATATACTCATTGTTCAGCTTCCAAGGAAGTTAGTATAACATCTAGAGTAAACTTTTTTCTTCCCCACTCCAATCCTACTTCATCCTATCCTACCTCACCACTATCCTTACTTCAGGCTGCTTGTATAAGGAAAACCTTTATTATGTTTTCTTCTTTTATTTGTTTGTATTTATTGGTTATTGGTTTTACTCAATGTCCTCTTGGTGGACAACAGGAAGCAGTCCAAAAAAAGAGAATATATTACTAGTTAAAGGCACAAAGGAGTACAACCTTTTAAAAATAGCATCCAGGGGAACTGAATAGTGTGATGGTATGCTGTAAAGAACTTTGTTCTTGGAATTAGAATATTTCGGTTCAAATCTTGTCTTTGACATTTACTAGACATGTGACTTTATGATCTCTCACAAATCATAACACTTCTCTGACTCTTGGTTTACTGATCTGTTTAATGACAACAAAGATAAAAAAAATGAAATACAACCTTGACTTCAGAATGATTGTGACAAAAATGTTTTGTAAAGTGCTATATAAATGTGAACTAGCAACATAACACAAGAACTGCCTAGAATGTTACAGTAGTAGTATATTGAGAGGTAATAATTTAGACAAACCAGGAAGGAAACTGAACTCTTAGATCCCCCCCACCTAGTTATTGCTTGCTGAAAATATCTATTACTTTCTTCTGGGACTATTTATTACTAACTCTCCTGATAACAAGACTGTAACATTGAATACCTTTCCAATTAAGAAATCTTTATCATAAGTTAACAATGGTGCACCTGACATGTTGAATCCCACTTTATTAAAAATAGAATTTTGCACAAAAGTAAGACAAGTACTAAGGAGATTGTCAAGAGGTATGGACTATCAGAAGTTTTTTTAACTATCTTTTTGTTCATAATTTTGCATTTTTTATTTTTATTTTCCTTTTCTTTATTCTGTTTATATGAATACATGAATTGTTTTCACCTCTATTAGACTGAAAATGTAAGACTATTTGCTGAGAGCTCTCTTTTCTTCATGTTTCATCTCACATCATTCAGGTGCTTCTTCTCATAATCTCCTTCATCTCTGTCAGGAGGTGGGCTTTATCTTTGAGAAGAGAAACTTTTCTAAATATATGTGATTCCATTTCAATCCATACTCTCCAGTAGAATGATCCCTATAAAATCCCTATTTTGATTAATCTTCAATATTTTCCTTTTATGACTGCTTCTCATATCCCTACAAACACTGTTATATCTCCTTCACATTCAAAAAATTGTTACTTGATCACTTAATTCTGGCTAGCTATACACTATATTTTTCTTCTCTTTAATGGACAAACTAATTGGAAAAAGTTGTATATAATCTATCTATCCATTTCCTTCCTTCTCAATTCTGCATTCTGGTTTTTGACCCTATTATTCAACTGAGATTGTTTTCTCCAACATCACAACTCAGTAGCTTAATTAATGAAACATTTCTCAATGCTCACCTTCTGGAATTCTCTGCAATCATTGATACTGTTCAATAATCACTCTTTTCCTTATCACTTAGTTTTTGTGACATTCTCATCCTACCTAACTGATCAATTTTCCTCAATATTCTTTTCTGGATATTGCTTCTCAATGAATTTCTGTATTTCTCCTATAGTTCTTCCATGGAACTGTTATCCCTCTATGGTATTTCTTTTGGTGATTTCTTCTATGAAACTCAACATAGTTGGATTCAATCATCTGCAAAATCCTTTTCACTTCTGAAATTCTGTGATGCTATATATCCTGTCTCATTATCATTTTTTATTATGTTATGATGACTCAACACCAGTAGTGATATAAATTCTTAACTAATTTCTTTCTGCAATCCAGTTTTAATTTCTCTTAATTTGCTTTCCTCTGTAAATCTAGTGTCATACCTATTCTTATTTATTCATTCATTTTTCATTATGGTTTTAATTCCTATTATTTACATGTAAATTTTTAATATAGAAAGATATTATGATCAAGATAGCTTACAAAACCACAGAACCAAGCATGTACCTTTACTTCTGCTATTTGTTATCAAATATGCCTCTTGGGTGACTCATTAGAGAAGCAGAGACCTTTAAGTGATTTGTCTTCATCTTTAAATAAAATCAATACTCTACAATGACACTATAAATACTACAAAAAAGTAGGAAGTATGACTGGAAATATATTTGTAATTATTCATTCAATCCTTCAAAGATAATGATTTTATTGGTATAGGTACATCTTATATTAACATATATCAAAATAATTCTGAATCTTTAGTAAAGCCTTTTGCTTTTGCTTTTTTGCTTCTTTATTCATTTTTTTGGATTTACTCTTAATATTGAGTTAAAAAAGTTGCATTCTAAATTTGTTCTCTCTCTCTCTCTCTCTCTCTCTCTCTCTCTCTCTCTCATTTCTCTCCCTTATCCATTAATAAGGCAAGCAATATGATATAGTTATTTATAGATGTATATATATGAAATTATGCAAAATGTATTTCCATGATAGCTGTGTTGCAAAAAAAAAAGCAAACACAAAAACGGTCAAAAAGGATACTTCAGTCTGAACGCCAGTATCATCACATTTATATCTAGAATGATTTGGAATGGTCTTGAAAAATTGTCTTAGAATAGATGTCTTTTTTTTTTAGTTTTTTGCAAGGCAAATGGGCTTAAGTGGCTTGCATAAGGCCACTCAGCTAGGTAATTATTACGAGACTGAGACTGGATTTGAACCCAGGTACTCCTGACTCCAGGGCTGGTGCTTTATCCACTGCACCACCTAGCCACTCCAGAATAGATGTCTTTTACATTTGATCATCACTACAATAGTACTGTTCCCCCACATTCTTCTCTTTTCACTTTCATTAGTTCATATGTCTTCTGGGTTTTTCTGAAACCATCCTGCTCATCATTACTTATAACACAATAGTGTTCCATAATAATCATATGCCATGAATTGTTCAACCCTTCTGAAATTGATGGACATCTTCAATTTCCAATTCTTTTCTACCATAAAAAGCCTGGTATAAATATTTTTTGTGTATATAGAGAGCGCTTTTTAAATTTTTTTTTTTGAGATTCAGAGTTATAGTTAGTAGTGATATTGATGGGTAAAAGGCTATGCACATCTTTACATTTCTTTAAGTAGAGTCCTAAATTGTTCTCTTGCTTGGTTGGTGAATCAGTTCACAACTCTACCAATACTGCATTAATTTCCTTATTTCTATTCATCTCCTTTAGCATGGCATTTTCCTTTTCTATCATATAGCCAATCTGATAGGTATAAGGCAGTGTCACAGAGTTGTTTTAATTTTCATTTCTGTCATCAATAGTGTCTCTCCTGGATCATTTCCTTGTCACAGTTTAGTGACTTACATAGTTTATTGAAACTATGATTTATGCAATGAAGTATTACCCAACAGAGAGAGAGAGGTCATAGTAAAGAATTCTGACTAAGGGTGATAGACTGATGAAGGAAATGGCAAACCACTCTAGTATATTTGTCAAGAAAACCCCATGGTCAAATGTTAAAAGACATGACACAAAAAGATGTCCCTCAGTTTGGAAGGTGTTAAAAATGTTACTTGGGATGATGATGGGAAAATTGAGCAGTGCTGCACAAAAATCAGGGTTTCTGACCCTAAAGTTGTAAAACAACTCAGATCTTTATTCACAGGCCCACAAAACACAGGCAGTTCACATAAGCAACATAAACCTAGGAAAGAATTTAATTACATGTCCCGAGACAAAATAGAGGGAAGAAGGGAGCCTGAGAGAGTAAAGAAGAAAAACTTAGATCAATATAAATGATCTATTTATGGAACCGGGGTCCTATTGCTCCAACAGCATAGACTAGAATATACAGTTTTATCTTAGAGAGAAAAGTAGTCGTTCTACAGGGAAATTAAAAAAGAGAAGGAAAAGAGAGACCTCTACTCTGGAGGATGTTGATTAGATGCAATTTACATGGTGGATGGGAAAAGGATGGTATTTAAGGAGTGATTTAGCAACTAGTTCCAAGTCTTCTCCAAAACTCATGCCACAGGGCTTCCCCTCTGCCCAAAGGAAACTAAGACAATACTCATTGCTTCTGGGTGATGTTCTATAGGACTAGTCTTTCCTATTCTAAAGGAAGTCCAATGTGACATTTCCTATACCCTGCTTCAGAAGGTGACTATGAATAGTTACATAAAGAGTGAAGCTGCTTGACTAAAACCAAAAGAATGTTTAGTTTTGAATTTGTTTGGTGACCAAAAGAAAGTCTGATGTTTTAAAAATCAATATTGCATAGGAACTAGCAATATAATATCTAGGAAGTGAGGTAAGCTGGACGTGACCAAATAGGAAATGGAAGGATTAAATATGATCTCTTGAATTTCTAATTTCTTTGTTCAGTTATAGGTCTTGTTTTTCATCTCAGTTATCATGGATCTTCTCTTCTCACTTTTTGAATACTTGTGAATATGCCAGTCAGATTTATTATAAATTTATGTTATCTAGTCTCAAAAAAAGAGAAATTGATTGCTATACATATATATATATGTAGTATTAATAATACTTCATTGTCCATAGTACATCTTTTAGCAAAATGTAGTTTCTCTGTTTATTTCTTTTAATTAGGTCTATTTTTGCTTTTGCTTTGTCTGAGATCATGTTTGTTACCCCTGTCTCTTTTTCCTTCAGTTAAGGCATAATAAGTTCTCCTCCAGGTCTTTATTGTGTCTGTGTGTGTGTGTGTGTGTGTGTGTGTGTGTGTGTGTGTGTGTGTATGTGTGTGTGTGTCTGCTTCAAGTGTGTTTCTTGTATATAGCATATGTGTTTTGCTTTGTTTTGTTTTTTATTAGAATCTCATCATAATGATCTCACACTCACAGCCTCTGTCTGTGCAATACTATCATGATAACATTGATAAAAGATACATCTTCCCACATAGGAGAAAAAAATAGTTTAACCTTTTTTGAGTCCTTATGATTTCTCCTTCATGTTTACTTTTTTTAATGCTTCTCTTGAGTCTTGTAATTGAAAGTCAAATTTTCTATTCAGTTCTTTTCTTTTCGACTGGAATGTTTGAGAGCTCTCTATTGTATTAAATATTCTTTTTTCTCCAATGAAGGATTATACTCAGTCATATTGGGTCAGTTGTTGGTTGTAGTTTTGTCTTCTAGAATATTATATTCTGAATCTTCTGCTTCTTTATAGTGGTAGCTGATAAATCTTGTGTTATATTGACTGTGGTTCTGTAGTTTTTGAATTGTTTCTTTCTAGCTTCTTGAAGTATTTTCCCTGTGATATGAGAGTTCTGGAATTTGACAGTTAGATTCCTGGGAGTTTTTATCTTAGAATCTCAGGAAGTAATAGAAAGATTATTTTAATTTCTATTTTCCTCACTGTCATGAGGATATTGGAGCAGTTTACATGGATAATTTCTTCAGATGTGATAAAGCCTCTTTCTTTGTTTTGTGGCTTTTTGCAAGGCAAAGGGGTTAAGTGACTTGTTCAGCTAGGTAATTATTAAGTGTTTGAGCCTGGATTTGAATTCAGGTCCTACTGACTCCAAGGCTAGTACTCTAGCCACTATACCACTTAACTGCCTCAAAATCAAATAATTCTTATATTATATTTCCTTGATTTATTTTCCAAGTCATAGTTTTTGGATGAGATATTTCACATTTTCTTCTATTTAAAAAAATTGTCTTTGTTTAATTGTTCTTCTTGTCTCATTGAGTCAACAGATTCTACTTGCCAAATTCTGATTTTTAAGAAATTATTTTCTTCACTGAGCTTTTGTTCCTCATATCCCTCCTCCAATTTGGCCAATTCTGTTTTTTTAAGGCAATGGTGTTAAGTGACTTGCCCAAGATGACACAGCTAGGTAATTATTAAGCATCTGAGGTCAGATTTGAACTTAGGGCATCTTGACTGCAGGCTGGTACTCTATCTACTACATGACCTAGCTGCTCCCAATTCTGATTTTTAAGGAGTTATTTCTTTCAATATTTTTGAACCTCTCTTACCAAGTGGTTTATTGTCTTCTCATAATTTTCTTGTATCACTTTCACTTATTTCCTCAATTTTTCCTTTCCCTCCCTGATTTTTAATTATTTTTAGCTCTTCAAGGAATTCTTGTTGGATTTGTGTTCAATTTTCAATTTTTTTTGAGGTTTTTCTTGTATTTGGCATTGTCATTTTCTGAGCCTTTGTTCCCTATTACCATTGTAGATTTTGGGGATTGAGTTTTTCCTTTGTTTTTGTTTGCTTGGTTTCCCCAGCTACTATTCTTTACTTTAGACTTTGTGTTAAAGTTTTCTATGTTCCCTGGCTTGAGGCTAAGTATCACTTTTCTAAGCATCAGGACTATAACCCCCTTCCATCCACTTCCTCCCCCCCCCCCAATGTACATACACTCACATAATTACTGATTTCAAAGGTTGTTGTGAGGATTTGAAAATTTTTGGTATTTTTATGGTAGTGTGACCAGAGTAATGTTTGGTCATTGTTCCCTTATAACCTCAAGTGATAATACTCCTCAGGACACTTGCTCCTTTGTGATTACAAACACTCTTCTCTGTGCTAGAACTTTAAGATGGAAGCAAACATAGGCAATGAAGTTGCCAGATAATAACTTGTCATGCTAACACAGGGGTCAATTACAGTCTTTTCCTGATCATTCAATTGGTTTTGTTATTACTTGTTTTTCCCTTAAAAACCATGGTTCCAGATCTCATAAAGTTGTTGCTGTTGTTGTTACCACCTCCCAAATCCATTGCTGATGTTGCTGCTTAGTTAGTTCTTGCCCAGTACTGACCCCAGTTTCATAGACCTATCTTTCTGATCCCCTAAATTGTTTCTTTTGGAAAAATATGTAACCCTGACCTTTTCTTAACTCTGTTGCTCCAGAATTATTTTAAAGTTGTTTGAAGGAGAATGTTGAGAGAGTTTGACTGCTTTGCTCTGTCATTTTAGCTTTGCTATTGGACATCTTCAGCAAATGAGCTTGAAGAGTCATCATGGTAGAAAAATTCTTCCTCCTATGACCTGATAATGAATTTGAATTGTCCTCAAGTGACATGTAGAAGTTATTAATGGATCCATATTCAAAAATGGTTCAGTGTCATATATAGTACATACTATAATACTGCTTTCAAAATTCTGGGTAATTGCCACATCACAAAAAGATAGTGGAGGAGAACTTTACTATATTTTAAAATATGCTGATACAATATATATGGGTAGGAAAGTATTCCTCAAATGGAAAAAATATCAAAGATCCTTGAAATCCTGGAGTTGGAGTGGATCTAGGAAGCCCACTAATCCAGGTGACCAAATGATGAATGAAGTTCATTACAATATACTCGATAAGTGGTTGTCTAATCTTTGTTTCTTCAAATATTTCATGTTATGGGCTGCTAAGGGAAGATAAGTTTCAGGGATTTGAAAACAAATGCATTTTTTTATGATTAAAATTACTAGGAATATATAGTGTAAATTGCTTAGCCTTGTTACTTGTCCAAGACTATAATTATAACTTTGCTATAATCAAAGATGTTTTTGTGTTTCAGTTGTATAATGATAAAAATTAAGTGGAGTAAAGGAGTAAGAAAAGTCTGTGTGGGAAATTTTTTAGAATTTCTAGCTTTCATTATCATGAAAACACAGAAGTGAGAAAGGGAACAAAAAGGAATTCCTATTCCTCCTTGCCAGGTCCTCTTTTGGGATCACTGGATGAAGGAAAACTCAGTTGTTGGCTGCTGATTATCCAAATAACTGTCTGCAGAATTTCTCTACATGGTCTTTCAAAAATGCTGAACAAAATACCTTCTAAAAGTTTCTTGGGTTGAATATTTAGGCATGCCTCACAGCTCCATATTAAGATCATATGTGATGTTTCAATCCCTGCATGAAAAGATGGAAAGCTTTTTCCTTACATTTTGAGCTTCCCTCAATATGTAAAGAGAGAAATGGGCTTTGTTGTGTATCCTGTGTAATAACTTAGAACACTTCATGGTTATATTTTAGTATACAAAGATGATTAGATAAGCAGTGTTAAAGGGCATTTGACATAAAGAGACTATCACATTATTTCTTTTGCTTCAAAGCACTGAACTCGAACATACAAGGGAGATAATTGTCTGTTCATTCTTAAAAGATTGAAAAGAATCTCACAACATTCTTAGATCATTCATTTCCTGCAGTCTCAATATATTATATATATATATATTATTATTATAATTATAATATATTATATATAATTATTATATATTATATTATATAATATATATATGCAATAGAGCTATATTTATAGGAAAACAATAAAAATTCAGGCAAGCAGATTATGCATTATGAAAAATGACTTCAAAATATGAGCATTTAATATTTTGGTGTTGGGAATAATTTAAAATGACGAAACTTATTTCTTCTGAATTGGTAAGTAGGGGAAGTTTATAAAAGAGGGAAAGTAATATATACATATATTAAACAATTATAAATAATTGACATGTGTAATGAGTAATTATATAGACAGATATAAACATACATATAAAGGATGTGGTTGAAATCACTTCATTCCAGTTGTCTAGAGGCAGCTGACAGCAGAATTGTCAAAACCTTGGACCTCAAATCAGGAAGACCTGAGTTCAAATTTGGTCTCAGAAAATTACTAAATGTGGGATTGTGGGCAAATTAATTAAGCTCCATTTTTTTTTTGGCTACAGTTTCTTTTACTATAAAATGAAGATAAAAATGGCATCTACCTCCAAGTCCTTTGAACTGCACAAGAATCTTACAATAGGATAAGGAAATTGTGACCCAGGGGTCATCTATAAATTTCCAAGCTATTTAGAATTTAATTCATTTCAAAGATTGAACCATGAAAACTTGTGGGGAGGCAGAGGATGGGGGGTGATGGTTAGAGAGCAGGAGAGTGGAAGGACTAGTCTTAACTCTAGTTTCAGCCTGAGCAGGAATGGGACTTTTGAAAATTTTAGAAGATATGGAGAATGATGAACCTTGCACATTTTAATTGGTGTCCTAGTTTCATTCTTGGATAGGCAGACTATGGTGTCTGTATTAGAAGCCAAGAGTAGAGAGGAAAGGGAATAAATATTTATATGGTACAGGATAGGAACCACCTAGTTACCTTGAAGATAAAATTTTATGTCCAGGATAGAATGGTGATAGATTCACTCCCCCACAAAGAAGTCCAGTAAACAAACTATACTCTGTTTAATATAAAGAACTTCTTGGGTTGCCAGCATCTGTGAGTTATACCTTTGCCATATGTTTCTCTAATCTTGGTCCCAATTTCCACTGAATTCTGTTTATATTTATGGGAAAGTACATTTCAGAATATTTTACAATACACATTCAGTTTCACTTAAGGTTGCCCATTTAAGTTGGTTTCCTACTGATAATCTTGGAAGAAAGCATAACAATGGAGACTGGAGCTGATAGGAATAGAGAATTATCCCAGATTCCTCAGTGGGAACTACTACAATAGAGAAGGAGAGAGAGAGAGAGAGAGAGAGAGAGAGAGAGAGAGAGAGAGAGAGAGAGAGAGAGAGAGAGAGAGAGATTGAGTAGAGGAATAAAGAACCTTAGCTATACAAGGGCTATATAATAGTGAGGGAATAGAGAAGGAAGTTAGAAAGCAAAACAGTATATAGAATAATGATTGACAACAGTCAATGGAGTGATGAAACTGATTTTGTTATCTGGAATTAATACAAAAAATGTTGAGAAAATCTGATACTATTTTTGGCACATGAAGAGTAAATTATTATCTTAAAGGAGTTAGGAATGGAATGTGTTTGATCAATTTTTTTCCTAATCAAGAGGTAGCAACTAGGTGTATATGGATTGAATATTTTCAAAGATTGCAAAAGAGTAAGATAAAGTTAACATTAAAGTCATATTGAGTAACATTAAATTTTTTTGAAGATTGAGATGGTGTTTCCAGAATCTTATTCTGCCCCTACATCATCATTAAAACACCCATTTTTACATGATTATAGGTTTGCTAAAGTGGATGCACAAATTCTCATCTTTCTTCATGATTCAATTGAAGTACTAAAAGTGATACATCCCTCCTCAAATTTTCCTACATCTTGCAACATGCTTTTTGGTGAACATAACTCATTTTCCCTGTAAAATGAATTAGGAACTTTTATTTTGGTTGAGGTCAAAAATATTTTTGCTTTAGCATCACTTGTGTCTAGTATAATATGGACATATTAGACACTTAATAAATGAGTATTTTTTAATAGTATTCTAACATCTATATATTAAGTCAAGGTTTGCAAAACAATTTACATATATTACCTCATTTGTTTCTCACAATAGTCTCATGAGGTAGGTACTATTATTACACATGGGGAAATTGAGACTGAGAAAGACTTCTGAGATCACATAACCAGTAAGTTTATGAGGCAGGATTTGACCTCACCTTTGTTATTCCATGTCAAGTCCTGTTTTCACTCTGCAACTTAGGTTAATAAGATAGACTTCAGAGTGATAATTGTTTGAAAGCTGCATGAATATGGGAGTTAATATTTTCATATTTCCTTTAGTTAAGAACCCATGTCCCTATTTTAATGATATTTTTATATTATATTTATTTCTGAATATATCCTTCCTAAGCTGTCCCTACACACCCAGTACCATGCCTTGTAATAAAAGATTTATGAAGAAAGAAAAAAGTAAACAGTTCGAGATCCAACATAATAGCCACATATTGGATTATATGTAAAGTTCTACATTCATTACTCCCTGATTCTTCAATGAGGTCCATTTTCTCCCCTCTTCTTGGGAACTGTCTTTACTTTTTAAAATCTTGATTGTCTTCAGTTGATCAGCTGTAGTAAATGATAAAAATTGTATTTGTAGTTTTCTAGAATTTTGATGTGTAATTCCAACTATGATCTAGAAACACAGACAATCAGACACATTAAGTCAGGTAGGAAAATATCTGTGAATAATGTTTTTGGCTTTATTTTTTTTACCAAGTGTTCAACATTAAAGTTTATTTTCACAACCATACTGAAATTTATTTTAAAAGCTTTTTTTCCCCTTAAAGACATAATGTCTATGCAAAGGGAATTATTTTACTGTTCTTCAGCAAAAAATTACTTACTACTTTTAAAATTCTGCATTATCTTAACAGGTGCCTGAAGACAACTGTGATAATTATATAATTGTATTTTCTCATTTTTATTTAAGTTTCTCATTGCTGGTATATAGATGTCCATTCTGAAGAACATAAAGAAGAAATCTCAGTGAAAGAGACCTCATCTATTTTTATTTATTAATGGCAGTGGATTTAAGTGACTTGCCCAAGGTCACACAGCTAGGCAATTATTAAGTGTCAGAGGCTGGATGTGAATTCCGGTCCTCCTGACTCCAGGACCTGTCCTCTATCCACTGTGCCATCTAAATGCCCCCTTTTTGTTTGTTTTGTTAGGCTATGGGTTTAAGTTAAGTTTAAGACTTGTCCAAGGTCACACTGCTAGTAAACCTCAACTGTCTGAGGCCAGATTTGACCCCAAACCCTTGGAGAGATACCTCTTGAGCATGCGAATAATAATGTAATAATACCACTAAGCTGAGAAGTAACTTAATTCTTCCAATGGAGATACAAAGGTATCCACAGGACTCTATTCACTAATTCTGTTATTAAGAAATCCTTTTCTTTTTTCTTTCTTTTTCTTTCTTTCTTTCTTTCTTTCTTTCTTTCTTTCTTTCTTTCTTTCTTTCTTTCTTCTTTCTTTCTTTCTTCTTTCTTTCTTTCTTTCTTTCTTTCTTTCTTTCTTTCTTTCTTTCTTTCTTTCTTTCTTTCTATTTTTCATCCTTATGCACATGTATATTTTTAAGTTACAAAATTTCCTTCCACATTCCCTTCCCACTCCCCTCCCCTCAGAGGCAAACAATCAGGTTAGCATTGTATATACATATTTTTGATAAACATGTTTACAGATTAGTATTAAGAAATTCTTGACAGAAGAGGACGTGATATAGAGATAGGTGGGGTCAGACAATAGGACTTCTGAGACCAAGAGGCCCTTCCACTTTGAAAACAGAGATATCCAGGTAAACTAAATCTGTTCTACTTCAAAAGGGATTCATTTCTATAATTTAGTATGGGATCATAGTGTCTTGCTCTTAAATTCATCTATGGTGCAATTAATAAGAGTAATTGTCTATGAGAAAGAAGTGAGTTCAAATCAAGTCTTAGACAATTAATGCATACATGTATGACTCTGAAGAAGTTAATTATTTTGTGTCTGTCTGTTTCCTCAATTATAAAATGGGGCTAATAAGAACATCTACCTCAAAGGAGTGTTGTGAAGATCAAATAAGATAATATTTGTAAATGGTGTGTAGTTCAGGACTTGGGTTCTATATCAATGCTTATAGAATTCTACAATGCTACCATTTTTCCCCATAGGTCTTCTCACTCTGCTGACAGAAGTATCTTTTGTTCTACTGAGTATGACTTGCTTCCTGAATGACTTTCTCCTATCTCTACCATGGCCAGGAACAGATATAATGTTGGGATTTTTCTCCAACTTTTTCAACTGATATATCATCAACAAACCCTGCTTTAACTGGACATGCCCATTATCTGAGTTCTGCCAGAAATAATAGACCAGATCAATCTATCATGAATTACCTTTGATTCATGAAAAGTGTTTATTATACAATTTGTTGCACACTTATTTTAAGCCAAACATTGTGCTAAGCAATAGAAATAGAAATAGAAAATCAGGACAGTCCCTGATTTCTTTGAATTTCTATTAGAACTGGAGGAGACTCCAAAGGATTCATGTTTACTTTTTAGTTCACAAAAGATGATAAATCCAAGTAGTAGTTAGGAAGGGAAAGTAACAAGATAGGCAACAAGGCAAAGAGAAACTTAGGGAATGTCAGGGCAGGTGGTCAGTCCTCTGCCAAGAGTATGGAAGCTTTCAGAGTGAGAGCAAATTTGCATTAGAACTAAGTACCTGAAAGTCAACATCCAGTTCTGCACCTATGGGGAAATTGGCATTTGGGCAATGAGAACTGGATTGGAGAATGGAAAAAAAAAATATGGGGCTCATAGTAGGAGCAGCAGGCTTTGCTGATTTTTTTCCTAAACATTGCTGTGTGTGTGTGTGTGTGTGTGTGTGTATGTGTGTGTGTGTATGTGTGTGTAAGGGAGAATTCAGCTGGTTGTAGAAGATGGTTCTTGGTCATTTAATGGGTATTGACCAGACTAGGGAGGGTGAAGAGGAAGGGTTCTGAATTCTTGCTACGGGGTCAATAAAAGTGACTTGTCCCAAATCATTGGTCTGACAACTACATCTATATCCCAATCCTACATGAATGCTCTCCCTGCTCATCTAACAGAATATGACTTAATCTTAGATTGACCACCAAACAAAGTGATTCACAATCCTCAGTCATTATAATCTAATTTAAATAATTTAAAATGGCTAAAATTTCAGCCCATATACTTTTAGTATTTATTTTACTTCAACTCTATGTTTCCATCTATACCAATTACATGTTTTGTTAGAAGGCCTCACATTATGTCACTTAAAACAAATTACTTAGTGGTCAACTATCTCCAAATTTAGTGAGGCTGGTCTTCATTGGTTGGACAGTCCAATGCTGGGGCCTCACTCAAAGTCATTACTGCTTGTCAGAATATGTTAATTGATGGGAAATGTGATTCACATCTAGAGAAAGAACTATGCATACATAGTTTAACTTTTTTTGTTTTTCATGGTTTTCCCCTTTTGTTCTTTTTTTCTTTCACAACATGACTAATGTGGAAATATGTTTAACATGATTGCAAATGTATAATCTATGTTTTGTTACTTGCTGTCTTGGGAAGGGGGTATGGGAGAAACTTTTAGAATTAAAATCTTATAAAATGAATATTGAAAACTAATTTTACATGTAATCAGAAAAAACTAAAATACTATTAAAAGAAGTAGTAGTAGTAGTAATAGTAGTAGTAGTAGTAGAAGAAGAAGAAGAAGAAGAAGAAGAAGAAGAAGAAGAAGAAGAAGAAGAAGATGGCGATAATGATGATGATGATAGTATTGGAGCTTTAAGAGATCAAAATTGCCTTTATAGTGGGTTGAGATAAGATAGTAGATTCTTAAATTCATTATTGGAATCATTTTACCTCCAATCATACAGATTGTTGCCCATTGAAAATTTCATTAGTGTATAATTTTTATTCTTTCTTTCAATAAATCTTCCACAGGAAGTCTACTAGTGTAGAGGATGCAGTAAATCTAGAAGAAATAACATTATGCCCAGAGATTTTTCAGGAAAAAACACTCTATTCACTTTATCATCCTCTCTCATATCCTCTTCCAGAGACTGTCCCAGAACCTATTCAGGTCAGCCAGGTGATTTGAAGAGCCACTGGAATAAGTGGAGCCCTCCTCCTTATCTTCTCTCCTTCAATCAGGATTCTTAATTGATCATGGGGCTTGTAGGATATGGAATCAGTGACAATCAATTCCAATGAGATGAAAAGCAACCAAGTCTTACTATCAACCTTTATTCATGTTTCTGCAGTTCCCTGACACTGCATATTTATTTACATTAACATGAAGGCTTACCATTCACCCTACTATTGTACCCTTAAGACTTCCAGGGTTTTGCATCTGCTCTGCAGCTGACCTTTTTTTTAATGTGTTTGTCTTCCACAATTAGGGTGTGAGATCAGTTAGAACAGAGACTAATTTTTTCTATTTGTGTCCTCAGGGTTTAACATGTAATAAACACTTCATAAATACTTTTTCATTCGTTCATACAAAGTGGAAACATGGAAGGAGAAAAGAAGCTCCTTAGAGCTAAAATTGAGATGTATGCTACAAGCCTTTCTCTGTGTCTTGTTATATTTCTTGGGTGATTTATATATTATATTTAAGACATACCACATATTTGTGTATTTAATACACACATGTGGGTATTCATTTATACATACATATGTGGGAGTATATGTATGTGTTTATCATTCACTTATTACCTAACTAATTCACCTCCTTCAGTTTTCAGATATGTCCTTAACAATGTTTTATACTATTTTTGGTACACAAGTCACTTTTTTTTTTTAGGTTTTTGCAAGGCAATGGGGTTAAGTGGCTTGCCTAAGGCCACACAGCTATGTAACCATTAAGTGTCTGAGGCTGGATTTGAACTCATGTACTCCTGACTCCAGGGCTGGTGCTCTATCCATTGTGCCACACGAGTCCCTTTCTGTAATATGTTGCATCCTACTTATATTTAACACTCGTGTAAACTTTGCCCTTTGGAATAATTATTAATCTAATACTTTACAGATTTGTTTTCAGTTACAAAAATAAATGTATGAATATGTGTGCATGTAAACCACAACACACATAAGTATACACATATGTCTACATACATGTACCACCATGTACTCTGCATACATGTGTACAGATATATGCATGTAACATTTGTATATATGTGTTACATATGTACTGATGGGGACAAATATATGTGATTACAATGATGCATTTGAACACATTTTTTTTTCTTTCTGATAATACTGAGTTTCTGGAGGGCTAGATCATCTTTGGTTAGCTTCTCTTTTATTGTGCTCAGAATAGTGTTCAATTTGTGGATACTTAAAAAAATGTGTATTTGAAAATGTTGCCAAAATTGATATATCAGTTTGATATACCCCTTTTAAAAATTTTCCTTGAAGGTGGAGAAAGCAACAAGAAGCAATGTTAAAAAACTTTCATAACATTCGATTAGGGAAATAAAATAAAATATCAATTGAAAAAATGAAAAGGAAATTAAAGAGAAAATTCTAAAAAAAAGCAATGGAAAACAAATATCTGATATCTCGACATGTCAAGTTTTGTGTTTCTTTTCAATAAACTTCTTTTCACTGAGTGCCTGCTATCTTCCAAGCATTGTGTTTATATGTTCTTAGGGATTGAAACAAGGAGCAACAAAAGGAGCTTATAATAACTCCACAAGGAGATAAAAATCTCACTGGGAAGAGGAAGCTAACAAACTTGAAATAAACAGGTACAGAAACTGGAAATTGTGTGCTAAACCATGTACCACTGGTTGTTTTTTCTTTTTTTTTTAAGAGTTTAATGGAAATTCATTCTTTAAATATTGACTAGACTAGAGGTCTTTAAGTTCCTTACTATTCGGAGATTCCAGGATCTAGTTAAGAGAAGAAAGTGATGGATTTGGGCAGAAGTTGTTAGGACAACCTTAATGAAGGATCTATGATTGATCTAGGTTTATCAAATAAGTCAGGAAACTTGTGCTTGACTCCTGGGCATCTATGGAAGCCAATCTATACTTACAAGATTTTTTTTGGAAGATTGAAATGGAGTTGGTTCCTAAAAAATGAGAGCCAGCATGATCTAGTGCATAATAAGCTTGCCTTGAAGTTAGAGAGACTCGGGTTCAAGTCCCACCTCTGAAATTAGAAATTGTGTATCTCCTTAAGTCACTTACACCCTCAGCATTCTAGGTATTTAGCAAATACTCTTAATTATAGAAAAAATATTTTTCCTCATCCATAAATTCCCTATACTAAATAAGTCACAAGTCCAGTTTCTATCCCCTTCCAAATTAAATAGAGATCTCATCCTGTTTGGAGTCTATAAATGGTTATAGGGATAAACCGCTAAATACATAAATGAGGATGTGTAATAGACACAGGTAAAATATTGAGTTCCAGATTCTATATTAAATAAACCTTCTTTTTATTTTTTAATTGATATTTTTTCCCAGATGAGTTATGAAAGTTTTTCAATATTCATCCATATGCAAATGCATATTTTTAAGCTACATAATTTCCTTCTAACCTCCCTTCCTATCCCCTCCCCTCAGTGGCAAACATTCAGGTGAATATTATATATGCACATTTGTGTTAAACATTAAACTTTTATTTTTCTCAAGGGACCGTTGGAAAAAATGAAGATTACTGGTACCCAGCTACCTCTCTTCATGTTTGTTGTATTTTGATTGAGAGCATTCATTGTTGCTAAATTATATTCACATTGACAGATCAACTAGTTATAATTATAATACATGGTTAGGGAAATGAGTAGTCAAGAACATGTAACATGGCATAATTAAATAATAAATTCTAAGTTGCTCCAAAAAATTCAAAAGACTAATCATTTTGATTATTTTTAATAATGTAGAATTCTGCATTTATTGCCTAAATGCATTGTGTTATTTAAAAGGAGTTTAAGCTTCTGAATAGGCCACTATAAACCTGATTTCAACATATTGAAAACAAGATGTGACAAGCAGTTTGACACTGGTCCTCTACTAATTTCCGCTATTTGTAAAGAGGTGCATCTGAATGGACATAGCTCAGTAGAATGGGTCAGTATGGTTGAGTCCATGTCAGTCCACTCATAAAACCTGAGTAGAGGGAAAAATAAGCAGCCATTGATTTCCAGTGAAAGCCCCCAGAGCCTGGGGAAAGCAGCCAAAATGAGGCACCAACTGCTCTCTGTTGGAAATCTTTTGTGGTTTAGAGAGAGGACTGAGAGAAAAATAGAGAGAGCTGGTGGGTCTGAAAGGGGCAGAGAGACAGGAATCAGGATGGAAGAGGTGGTGAGGATTGTCTAAGCAATGCTTCCTTCCCTGAAGTTTAATACCGTCCTTTCTCAGAGAGTGGAAAGAGAGTGGGGGGCTGGGGCTGGGACTGGGACTGGGGGGGGGGGGACTTCAACAAACCCTACCTTTCTTTATGCAGCACATTGGGAACCATTCCAATGGGAATTTCTCAGGCTCTTTCACATTCCCAGAATTCATTTGTTGGTGTTTGTTGTTGGTGGGTTTTTTTTTAACTACTCTGATCTAATGAGTATATGCTTCGAAAACAGAACAAACACTCAGTGTGATTGCAGCTCCTCATTTACATAATTGTATTATGACAACAATTTAGGAAGATAATAAATGAGGAATTTTTTTTGAAGTTTGCTGTCCTAAAATACAAAAACTTTCCCTACCCCTTTGCTTTTTTCTTTTTTTTGGTTTTATTTGAACAACTTTATAACTTCCCTAAATGAGAATAAAAGACTACTTAAAGTCTGGACAGTGGATAATGATTCTTTTGTTTTCTGACTTAAATACTAACCCTCATGCATCTTGCAGTACAATAAATTATTTCTAAAAGTGCCCCCAAGTTAGTATGGAGCAATAAGTTTCAAATGGCCTCGGAAGTTTGAAATATATGGTAGTATTTCTGAACTTTTCAGTATTAGCTTCTAGCAGTGTGTTAAGGAGAAGTTGGCTGGGTTTAACAGGTATTTCTGTCCAAAGCCATTTGGTCATATGCCTGGAAAGTCATTGGGAAAAGATGGATGATTCCAATGTCAAAACTGCCCTACAGTTTAAATGGCAAGCCATTGGAAAAAGTATAGGTTCCAAAAAGTCAACAGGACAATACATCAGAAACTGTGCCCTGGTGGTTCATCAGAATTCCAATTTTGATGCTTTTGCCATAGTTTATTTAAATGTTTTTGTTACTTCACTTGAGAGATTAAAAATAAAAATAAACATTATTACTTGAAAGAAAAAACCCTTGTCACAAAAACACACTTCAACAGCATGTTAAAGCTAACCATATTAATTTGAATTTATAATTTGATTTAATTTAGTACAGACTGGCATATAGTTTACTTTTTTAAAAATCTTTAAAAACAAAGTTTGCTGAGCAGGCTCTTAGCAAAGATAAACTGTAGGAGAAATGTTGGTGATTTTTAAAAGAGTAAACTAGTAAATCCATTGCTTAGTGAAAAAGAGGACAAATATCTTTTGAATTGTATCAAAATTGTATCAAAAAGACTTTAGCAATCCACTAGGCCCAGCTCTGTACAATGAATGTATTATCTAATAGAAATGCTCTTTATCTTTTCTGTACCCTAGTCTGGAACCATCTCTACTTGCTGCCTTGACAATTCCTTGTTCTGCTTTAGGTCCTGAGAAGCAATCAAATAAGTTTTCTAAGAGAATCATATAAATTGTAATTTTTACTAATGAAGACTAGTTTTCCCGTTAATTAGTGAAATTCTACAGAACTGCAATCACCAGGGTTTTTTATTCATGATTTTTGTGTGCTTTTTGCCTAGTCTCTTTTTCTTCCCCTGCAAGGAGGTGTGAGCTCCTGACTCTCCTTTCTTTGCTCAACTATTAATGTGATTTGAAACATTCAGTGATAAGTGGAACAGCCAAGACATTGGAGCTGACAGAGGAGAGTCTGAGACAGCAATGTTTGAATGAGGCTTTTTTAGAAGAATAAGGATATCAAAAAGATGTGTTTCTAAAAACCAGGGAGTATGGTTTGGTAGCACTGAATCCCAGAGGAAAAATGATCTTTGCTAACAAAGCCTATAAACAAATAGAAGCCTAAAAACAACAACAATAGCAGAATGATAATAATGAAGAAGCAGGTTAAGATTTTTTATTCTGGCTCTAAGGACAAGTCAATTTAATTTCAATTCCATCATTTGCAAAATGGAATTGAGTCTTATTCATAAATAGTGGTAAAAAGTGATTTGTAATTTCCAAAGTGCTATAGAAATTATAATTAATTAAAAAATACATACATTTACCTTCTCAGGTATCCTGTTTACTTGGTTTTAATGGCCCCAACTCCTCCTTGGATCCTTTTAGAACATCCTAGGGTTGCACAATGAATATATCAGGACCTGGGTGCTGAACCAATCCCTGCCTTTGTGGGATTCATTATGTATCAAGCTTTGGGGAAAGAAGAGACCCCAGTCTAATTCTGCAAGGCCTGGCACCATTTTCCACCTAAGGACTATCCATCACCAGAGTTTAACTTCCCCTCTGTTGAAATGTTCTTAGTCCAGATATGTGTTGAATGAATATGTTCACTAAAATCCTTTCTGTCTTTCCCAGTACTCACAACTTCCAAAGTACTTCTCAGTAATTACCCTTTCCTAAACCAATCTAGGGCTTTGGATCAGGTGATACAACTCACTGCTCAACTTAGAAGCAGAAGCAGAAGGCAGCAGGAGATGAGAAGTACACATGTATTTAACTTTCCCTTTGGTCTACATCCCTAACATTTTAGATTGGGTTTCAGGGTGAATACCACCTTAAGATTCTGGGGTAATGTTCTGACTGCTAGGAGCTACTCTTCACTAAACTTCAAGAGTCTCTGAAGGTGAATTTCCCATTAACAATTAATAAATCTAATTAATTCTTAGCAGAGACAGGTTGCACCATGGATAATGTCAGGAAGCCCTGAGTTCAAATTCAGACTTAGATATTTACTAGCTTTTTGACCCCAACCAGGAAGTCACGTAATTTTTGCCTCAGTTCCCTTATCTGTAAAATGGGAATGAACTATCTCTTAGGGTTGTTGTGGGAAAACAAATGAGATATTAATTATGCACAATGTCTGACACAAATGAGCTCTGTATAAATGTTAGTAATGATGATTATGATTAAAAATTATAACAAATATACAAAGCCTGCAAATATGCATAGTATTTGTGGGAAAGTGAGGGCATCTTTATAATGCATTAGTAGTGAGGCAAACAGATAGGACTCACATATTGCAAAAACAATGCACAACTCTTGTTACTTGAGGGTCTAAAAGTCCTTTCTTTCTTTTGGAATTTGTAGTCTCCTTTCTCAGGTGGTAGCTAGATGGGGAGATGGATGGAGCATCACACTAGCCATGACCCTGCTCAAGTCATTTAACTCATTTACCTCAGTTTTCTCAGTTATAAAATGAACTGGAGAAGGAAATGGCTAACCATTTCACCATCTTTGCCAAGAAAACTCCAAATGGGGTCACAGAGAATCAGACACAACTGAAATAACTCAACAACCAAACCTAAGTACATAATCTCTTCATCAGTTGGATTCCCATGTCTATTCCTCTCCATTACTGACTTTGCATTACTAAAGGGTAGATCCTTGAAGCAAAATCCCACCCTGGGTGACCATATTTGTTTTTGTCTTGAGTATTTATTTCTGTTCCCTTATGGATACAGTGTCTCTTACTGTAGCTGGATTACATAGAAAATGGGGGAGAAGGAGAAAATCCCCTATCTCTTAACTTGCTGGTACCTGTAATTAAGAACAAGGATGTCCCTTCACAGCTCTCTCCAATTCTCGAACTCAAGTAACTGAGATTGATGCAGTTTTAAATATAAAACCTCCTCCTATTCCCTTCCTACCAGCCATCTCCAACCCAGAGGCAGGGCAACTTTATTCAGACAATTGTATTAGCTATACCCTTCTTGACTCAATTAAAGAGGTTTATGCCTCCAAAACAGATGTTAGGATATAAAGCATCTTCTTTATAAACTATATTAAAATAAGTTAATGTGATTATAACAACTGAAGTGAAAGGGGAATTACTTCCCTGTACTTTACATACATTGTCCATGTTTCCTGAAGAAATTAAAAATGCTTCCTGCTTCCAATCTAAATAATCAGATAGAAAACTGGAGGAATCTCTTCTGCTATGTGTGTGACTGAGACACTGGTAGTATGTAATGACAAAAAAAGTTGTTCAGTTGACTCTGAGACAGAAGAACTGAAGACTCAGTCTGTTGAGTAAGAACTCATACAAAAGAAGGTCTTTCCACCTTTGCATCTTCTAGTGAGGCAGGATCACTTTGAGATGTTCTTGAAAGTTAGGTGGAGTTAGCTGTAGCAGCTTGAATATATGACCAACTCTGAATCTTTCTTAGGTCACCTTGCTCTTAGATGAATGTGTACTTTGAGGTTGAATTGTCAAGATGACCTTGTGAGTTCTGGAGATCCATCAAATCTCATCAAAGCTGCCAGGCAGTGTTGGAGGTGGGGGCAGGGGGGAAGAAGGGAAGAATTGCTGATAGAAGAGAGGGTGGATAGGGGGAGGCAGTAGTTAAAAACAAAACACATGTAATTGGGAAAATATTCCAGAAATAATTTAAAAGTAAAAAACAAAAGCTGAATGGTAGCAGTGACAATGGTCACTCAAATAGACATAATAATGACAAAGTAGGTGATTACATTGGAAGCAAAGAGATAGTTACCATGGGAAAAAGCTTCAGAGAGCCACATACTCCTTTTTAATATCTAGTTGTTGTAAATATTCTGATCAATTGCCATTCCCATTTTTAGGCTAGTACTCATTCCTCTATCTACATCTACTTTACATTTATTGAATTATTTTATACTCATATTGTATTCACTTATCTGTGTACATGTATCTTTCCCATTCCCCTTGCCTCTACCAAAAAAAAAAGAAAAGAAAAGAAAAATAACTACCTAAGGATAGGAACCCTTTTCTTTTTTGTCTTTTCTTCTCCAGTGCCTAGCTCATATTAGGTGTTTGCTGTATGCTTGTTGAATTCAATTCATCGAATGGAAGATTATATAACATAAAAATAACACAGTTAACAGAATGTTTAACTTAATAAAGCAACCAAGATATTAGGAAATCTTGATTGCAAGATGGGCACAACAAAGAGGATGGAAGCCAAAACACAAAATTAAGCAGTTCTTTATAAATCTAATATTGAAAAAGGAGAGAACAGTAACTTGCTGAAAGCCAATGTCCTCTCTAATTGTTATAAAAAGAATAGTCAATGTTGCCTATTTTAACTAAACTCTCTTAATCTCTTTAGAAACACTAAAAATGCTTTTATGGAAACCAAATAGAATTCTTTGAACACAGCTTGCATTAGAAGACAAACATTTTCAAGGATCTGTTTTTGTCATTGACTTCTTTAGCTTTCCTTTCTATCACAATAACTATATATATATATATATATATATATATATATATATATATATATATATATATGCTAAGCACACTAACACACTAAGAACTTATATGGTTACTTAACAATTAAGGATACTTTGGGCATGAAAAGGTAATGCCTTTATTGGCCACTGAGCAGGAAGATCCAATATTTCTTTTGACCTTTGAAAAAGGGAGTGAATCTGCTTCAGGTTTTCTCTTTTTTTCATCCCTCCAAGTGGCATCATACAATTCTGAACTTTCTATGAGGGATAAGACATGGCTAGCCCTTCTCCAACTCAGCAGGTGAGTGATCTCTTCTATTTGACAGCTCTAGTAAAAAGACGAGACAAAGTGACCTTGGGTTTGGGCCTCTTTTCTGATTTGTGTTTCAGTTCCTAAGAAGATGACTGAACATTGATTTTGAGATGGATATGCCCTATATCAAAATGGGGAGAGGATTTAGATATAAAGGGTGCTACCATAGATGAATTAATAGATGAAGAAATACTCATCTATCTGATCTATGGAAAGAGGACAAATTTATGATCAAACAAGGAATAGAGTATATTATAAACTGCAAAGTTAAAGATTTTGACTATATAAAATTAAAAAGCTTTTGCACTAATAAATTCAATACTGCCAAAATTATAATGAAAGCAGAAAGCTTGAAAACAATTTTCACAACTAGGAGTTCTGATAAAGGCCTCATTTCTAAAATATATAGTGAACTGCATCAAATTTATAAGATTATAAGTCAAATCCCAATTGATAAATGGTAAAAGGATATAGACAGTTTTATATAAAGCCATATAAAAATGCTTGAAATAATTATTTATTAGAGAAATGAAAATTAAAACAACTCTGAGGTATCACCTGACACCTATCAGATTGACCAAGATGACAAAAAGAGAAAATGATCAATATTGAGAGATTGTGAGAGGATTGGGATATTAATGCATTGCTGGTGGAGTTGTAAACTGATCCAGACATTCTGGAGAACAGTATGGAACCGTACTCAAAGAGCAATAAAACCATTCATGCTCTTTGATCCAGCAATTCCAATTCTAGGTCTATATCCAGAAGAAATCATAAAAAATGGGAAAAGTCCCACATGTTCCAAAATATCCATAGCAGCTCTGTTTTGTAGTGGCAAAGAACTGGAAATCGAGGGGATGCCCCTCAAGTGGGGAATGGTTGAACCAGTTATGGTATATGAATATTATGGTATAACATTGTTCTATAAGAAATCATAAATGTTGGACTCTAGAGAAGCATGGAATGAACTACAGGATCTGATGCTGAGTGAAGGGAGCAGAATCAAGAGAATAATGTACACAATTACAACAACTGTAAGATGATCATTCTTGATAGAAGAAGCTCCTCTCAGCAGTTCAGAAAGCTAGGACAACTATATTACATTGGCTATGGACAATGCTATCCCCATCCATAGGAAGAAAAACCAAAACAAAACAAAAAAATCCTTCAGAATCTGATGAACACTACACACCTTTATAAAAAACAAACAGGGCAGCTAGGTGGTGCAGTGGCCCTGGATTCAGGAGTACCTGAGTTCAAATTGGGCCTCAGACACTTAATAATTATCTAGCTGTGTGGCCTTGGGCAAGCCACTTAACCCCATTTGCCTTGCAAAAAACTGAAAAAAAGACCCCTATCTCTTAGGGCAGCTAGGTGAGACAGTCCATCAAGACTGGTACTGGAATCAGGAGGACCTCATTTCAAATCTGGTCTCAGACATTTAATAATTACCTCACTGTGTTACCTTTGGCAAATCACTTAACCCTATTGCCTTGCAAAAGCCAAAAAATAAAAAAATAAAAAAAAAACTATCTCTTATGTATTTCTTTCCCTTAATCTTAATTCCTCATACAGAAAATGACCAATCTTAAACATGCTTAACAAAACTATGTATGTACAATATTAACTTGACATTTTTGCCACTAAAGAGGGGTAAGGTGGGAAGGTAGGGTGAAAGGAAATTTTGTAACTTAAAAATATAAATAGGCACAGGGATGAATGTAGAGAAACTTTCATAACATGTCTTTGGAAAAATAAAATAACAGTAAAAAAGATGGTTATACCCAAGTTTAGAGGTGATCTTTTGAGTTCAAGAGGTGCAGAGATGGAATCTTGTATCAGCAAAGGTTTCTGTATCATATAAGCCAATCTACTAATAAAAGAAAGAACCCAAGCCCTCTCTAATTTACCAGAATACATGGATTGGGAGTTTTTTTGTAAAGTTCAGAATGGATGTGAAATGCAAAAGTGATGATTCAGCACTTCTATAAATTGCTTTATTTTCTGATTGAATTTAAGTATCCACATCCTAGGGGAGTATAACTGCAGTAATTAAGTAATTGAATCTTAGTTTAAGTCTTTCTGTCAATGAACACTTGTGAATGATTTATTTTTAGTATTTCTTTTGTGTCTAAGAAATGCATACTTGTCCCTTACCTGATTTATATTATACATCCTGAGTACTTTTCTGCTAACTTCCTTTGGGGAGGCACTATGACGAGCCAAAATAAAATGTTAAAAAAATTTTCCCAAGGTCACTGGAATAGGGCCATAAAGAACAAGAGTGAGAAAAAAGTCAAGGCTGACCCTTTTTTAAATCAACTCCTCCCCTCTCCCCCTCTCCTCACCCCAACCACTGATATATCCTAGTCACTGTATACATGAGTAGAGTTGAATGAGATCCTTTGAAGTATTTGAAAATGATAACAGGACTTCAGACCTTTGTGCCTACAAGTGGAAGAGAGTGGACTGACTACTCTCTTGAGTTCCTCCCATCTTTGGAATGTGGACATCACTGCTACTCTATTTCCATCACTGCTACTCTATTTCCCTTCCCACTGGGTAGGATTTATTTCTAACTCCCTAATCTTGACCTCATCCCCTTGTTAGGAAGAGCTTTATGAGTGTGAATGAAAAAGAAACCTGAGGAAATGATCACATGTATGCTTATAACAGCAAAAGCAAAACAACAACAACAAAAAACCCTAAACTAAACTAACAAAATCCTTGTCTCTATCAAAAATGCAAATTGTCTATATGTGAGTGTAGTGTGTGTGTGTGGTGTATGTGTGTGTTAAGTTCATGTTTCTTTCAACCCAGGAGGGAAAAAAAAGGGATTTGATCTACATATCTACATTCCTTGATAGAGTTCTGCTCTTTGAGCATTTATTAAATATTCTTTCTCATATAGCTCAGGACTCCCTGGTCTGGAGAGAATTCTGACAATTAATAAAGAAGTTCTGAAACTCACTCACTCACTATTTCTCTCTGTCTCTCTTATCATATACACATATGATTGCATAAAACATAATATATACATTTATGCAATATTTGTATGTTCAATGCATATGCATGTATAATATTCATATGTCAAAGTATGTGAGTCATTGCTTTTCCCTCTCTTCCCTAGCAACAAATAATGAAGCATTCAAATAAGATCTCTGATCACTTTATAAAGCTGACAAAATGAAATTAAGTAGAAGTGATAAATAAAACATTAGGTGAAGAGAAAGCAGATCATTTTCACTGCATGAATTTTCTTTCTGGGGAAATGAATTAGACTCGCTCTCTGGTCTCAGGCTGTTCCCTCAAGCCTTAGTGCTAGAGGCAAAAATGTAATCTGGTCACTTTCAAACATCAGACACATCAACTGTTCAACTCTAGGCTTTGTCTCCTCACACTCATTCAATCAACTCCTGAACCAATGAAATAATTTATTCTATTTTAGTACTTATTCTATAATCTAGCAACATTGATTTCCTCACACTATTGTTCTATTAGAAACCAAGAGGGATGGAATTTTAGAGAAACCTGGAAAGACTTACATGAACTGATTTTGGGAAAGATGAGCAGAACCAGAAGAACCATAATCAGGGACAATTTTAGAGTACCTGTGATAGAGAATACCTCTATCACATTCATCTGTATCCAGAGAAAGAACTGTGGAGTTTAAACAAACACCAAACTCTATTACCTTCAATTTTTTGAAATGTCTTAGATACTACATAATTTTGCTATCTCTAATATTTTATTTTCTCCTCAAGGATATGATTTCTCTCTCAACACATTCAATTTGATCTATGCATAACATGGAAACAATGTAAAGATTATCAGATTGCTTTCTGTCGGGGGGGAGCAAGATTTGGGGGGAAATTGTGAAATTCAAAACCTTACAAAAATGATAGGTAGAAACTAAAATTGGAAAACATAAAATATTTTTGGTCTCCTCACTTTTTTAAAAAAATCAAAGCATTGGGGCAGCTAGGTGGTACAGTGGATAGAACACCAGCCCTGGAGTCAGGGGTACCTGACCTCAGACACTTAAGAATTACCTAGCTGTATGACCTTGGGCAAGCCCCTTAACCCTATTTGCTTTGCAAAAACCTTAAAAAAAATCAAAGCACCCTAAATATCTTTACAAAATCTTTACATTTTTATTGCAATTTTCTTTTAGTTTTCAACATTCATTTTTCTTTTAGGTTTTTGCAAGGCAAATGGGGTTAAGGGGCTTGCCCAAGACCACACAGCTAAGTAATTATTAAGTGTCTGAGACCAGATTTGAATGCAGATACTCTTGACTCCAGGGCTGTTGCTTTATCCACTGTGCCACCTAGTTGCCCCAACATTCATTTTTTATAAGATTTTTGAATTCCAAGTTTCTTTTCTATCTCTTCTTTCCTATACTGCCTCCCGAACTGACAGGCAATTTGATATAGGTTATGCACATACAATCATGGAAACATATTTCCATTGTTGTAAAAAAAGAAACAGAACAAAAGGAAAAAAATCAGAAAAAACTAAAAATAATAGTGAATATAATATGCTTTGATCTGTAGTCAGACTCATAATTATTATTTCCCTGAATCTTAATAGCATAAAACTGTTGGAATAGTCTTGAATCAGAAGAGTTAAATCTACCATATTTGATCATCATAAAATGTTGTTGTTACTCTATAAAATGTTCTACTGGTTTTGCTCATTTTACTCAGCACCAGTATATGTAAGTCTCTCCAGGTTTTTCTGAAATCTGCCTGTTTATCATGTCTTAAAACACCTTAGTATTCCATTATATTCATAAACAACAACTTGTTCATCCATTCCCCAATTGATGGAATCTCCTCAATCTTTTTTTTTTTTAGGTTTTTTTACAAGGCAAATGGGGTTAAGTGGTTTTCCCATGGCCACACAGCTAGGTAATTATTAAGTGTCTGAAGTTGGATTTGAACTCAGGTACTCCTAAGTCCAGGGCCAGTGCTCTATCTACTACACCACCTAGCTTCCCCAAATTTCCTGGAACTTTAATCATTTTCCTCCACAAAAAGAACTGCTATAAATAGTTTTGTACCTATGGGTCATCCCCCCCCCCCCCGCCACTTTTTTCTTTTTATCATTTCTTTGGGTGTTTTTTTTTTTTTGCAGTACATGGCACTTACACAAAAATTGACCATGTACTATGGCATAAAAACCTAATGATCATTTGCAGAAAGGCAGAAATAGTGAATGCATCTTTCTCAGATCATAATGCAATAAAAATCACATGCAATATTAGACCAAGGAGACATAGACCCAAAACTAATTGGAAACTAAATAACCTCATTTTAAAGAATGAGTGGATCAAGCAACAAATTATAGAAAGAATTAATTATTCCATCCTAGATAATGACAGTAATGAAAAAAACATATCAAAATCTATGGGATATACTCAAGGTGGCTATCAGGGGATATATTATATCTTTAAATGCTTACGTGAATAAATTAGAGAAAGAAGAAATCAATGAACTAATTATGCAACTAAATATTAGAGAAAGAACAAATTAAAACCCCCCAATTAAAGACCAAATTAGAAATTCTAAAAATTAAGGGAAAATTAATAAAATCTAAAACAAGAAAACTATTGAACTAATAAATTAAAGCAAAAGTTGGTTTTAATGAAAAAATCAATAAAATTGATAAAACTCTGATCAATTTGATTAAAAAAAGTAGGAAGAAAACCAAATTGCTAGTATCATAAATGAAAAAGGTGAACTCACCACCAATGAGGAGGAAATTAAAAAAATTTGGAATTATTTTGCCCAACTATATGCCAACAAATCTGAAAATCTAAGTGAAATCAATGAATATTTACAAAATTCTAAGTTGCCCAGATTAAATGAAGAGGAAATTAAAAACCTAAATAACTCTATCTCAGAAAAAGAAATTCAACAAGCTATTATTGAACTCCCTAAGAAAAAATCTTCAGGGCCAGATGGATTCATAAGTGAATTCTATCAAACAGTTAAGGAACAATTGGTTCCAATTCTATATAAAATCTTTGGAAAAATAGGTGAAGACAGAACTCTGCCTAATGTTCTATGACACCAATATGGTGATGATACCTAAATCAAGAAGAGTTAAAACAGAGAAAGAAAATTATAGAACTATCTCCTTGATGAATATAGATGCAAAAATCTTAAATAAAATCTTAGCAAATCTATTACAAGTTATCAATAGGATAATACACTATGATCAAGTAGGATTTATTCCAGGAATGCAGGGTTGGTTCAATATTAGGAAAACTGAAAGTATAATTAATTATATCAATAACAAGCCTATCAGAAATCATATGATCATATCAATAGATGTTGAAAAACTTTTGACAAATTACAGCATTTATTCCTACTAAAACACTAGAGAGTGTAGGAATAAATGGTTTGTTCCTTAGAATAATAAGCAGTATCTATCTGAAACCATCAACAAGCATTATATGCAACAGAGACAGGCTTGAGGCATTTCCATTAAGATCAGGGGTGAAACAAGGATGCCCATTATAACCACTACTATTCGATATCATTTTAGAAATGTGAGCTTCAGTAATAAGAGAAGAAAAAGAAATTGAAGGAATTAGAATTGGGAAAGAAGAGACAAAACACTCACACTTTACAGATGACATGATGGTATACCTAGAGAATCCCAAAAATCATCTAAAAAATTACTTGAAATAATTAGCAACTTTAGCAAAGTCACAGGATATAAAATAAACCCTCATAAACCCTCAACATTTCTATATATGACTAGTAAGATACAGCAGAAAGAGCTAGAAAGAGAAATCCCATTCAAAGTAACTCAGACAATATAAAATACCTGGGAGTCGGCCACAGTCTTCTCTACCAACCTGTGGCCCAGCCAATTCTGCTTGGCTGTTCTCTCTCCCTCTCTCCCTCTCTCCCTCTCTCCCTCTCTCTCCCAGTTCCTTTTATGTATTGTAACTTCTTTTTAATACATTTTTGTTTTATTTCCACCCTTGCTTTCCTGAGTCTGAATAATGATTCCTCATAGGCAGAACTGAACTCAAGCAGGCAGTGGCTACAAAATATGGCCAGCCAGCTAGGAACCGCTCTGCCCAGACTGGAAATTGAACTGAGCTCAATAGCCTGGTACACTCTTGGTTCTCCTTAGTGCTCAAGCCACCTGAAGCTCTGGTTATAAGTAATTGCTATATTACAATGTATTGATAATTGATCTGCCTTGACATCAGCTCCAAGACAGATTCTGTAGGATGCCAACCAGCTGTGCCAGCCAATCATTCTCTGGACCCAGCCGCAATGAAGTTCTTACTGTAATACATTCATTTCCAAATGGACTCTGAAAGGTCCAGAAGAATCTGGGCCCACAATAATTTTAAGGGGGGGAAATGATGCAGTGCAAAGAGGAAGAAAATTATGAATGTAGAAATTGGGTGGAGATGTAAATTGACTACCACCTACTCTTGAGATGTAAATTGACTACTATGGAAAAGATACAGAAAATTATGAATGTAATAGAAACAATTTGTAATCTTAAAGGCTGCTTGGGTGGAGACCCCCCATTCTTGATGTACCATTGGTTTTTTAATGTAAAATTTGGCTTCACCCTCTACCTAATTCCTGGTCCAGTAAGAGAAAGGGAGTTCAATTTTTGCCCTCTGGATGAGAGGCAAGACATAAGACCCTGGGTTGGACTCCAGCTCAGGGCTACAGTCTTCTCTACCAACCAACCTGTGGCTCAGCCAATGCTGCTTAGCTGTTTCTCTCTCTCCCTCTCTCTTTCCCAATTCCTTTTATGTATTTTAACTTCTTTTAATAATTTTTTGTTTTATTTCCACCCTTGCTTTCCTGAGTCTGAATTTCTCATAGGCAGAACCAAACTCAAGTAGCCAACAGCTACAGTATTACTTTATCCTTTACCATTAATTGCATGAGACACTACAAATACTTTGCTAATAGCTAAACAAGCTATAAGTTTAACTTTACCTTGATCTACCAGTAGGGTTAGTACCTCTATCTACAAAGGAAATGGAATTAGAAAGATATGATGCTGTTATACTGACAATGTGAGCCCAATAGTCTTTTCCACATATGCACTGATCATATCCTTGATAGTATATTCTAGAATTTTTCAAGGAATGAAAAGATATATCATTAATCTATAGTATGAAAGGTCTAGTCTCTTTTACCTTCTTTTTTTAAATTAGGACATTTATTATTTTGAATTTTTACATTGTCTTCTCCCTAGTCTTGATATGATTAAGTAATCATATTTGACAGTTTTATGTTTATTTTTGTTTTTGCTTTCTGCTTTTTGTTTTTTTTTTCTGTGTCAATAGATATAGATTGAAATGGATGAGAAATTTAGCAGGAGTAGCTAGGTACAATCTTATTATTTCCTTACTGATGTTTATATTAGTCTCTGTTGTTTTCCTGATTTCATTCTGAAGGTCAAGCTTCTTGGTAGAGAAAAACAAGGGCATTCCAAATCAAACAACTTTGTCTTCTGTCATTTGTCAGACAGCATCAGACTATGCACCCTGATTAGTAGTCATATCCCTAAAATGAATGGACTTTGTGTTAGGTATTCATCATGCCTACCATTAAATTACCATATCACCCCTGTAAAAAAAATACCTGGGAGTCTACCTGCCAATGCAGACTCAGAAACTTTTTGAAAACAACTAAAAAACACTTCTCACACAAATAAAATCAGATTTAATTAACTGGGAAAACATCAACTGCTCATGGATAGGTCAAGCTAATGTAATAAAAATAACAATTCCACCAAAACTAAACTATTTGTTTAGTGCCCTACCAATCAAAATTACAAAAAAACCCTACTTTAATGAGCTATAAAAAGTTGTAAGTAAATTTATATGGAAAAATAAAAAGTCAAGAATTTCCAGTGATTCAATGAAAAAAGTACTAAAGAAGGTAGCTTAGCCTTACCAGATCTAAAATTATATTATAAAGTATCAGTCATCAAAACTGTCTGGTATTGGCTAAGAAATAGATTGGTGGATCAGTGCATTAGACTAGGTGCAATAGCAGGAAATGATTATAATATCTGCTGTTTGTTAAACACAATGAGTCCAACTACTGGGATAAAAACTCTCTCTTCGATAAAAACTGTTGGGAAAATTGGAAGTTAGCAAGGAAGAAATTTTGATTACACCAACACCTCACACCATATACCAAGATAAGATCAAAATGGATTCAGCATTTAGATATAAAAAACAATATTATAAACAAACTAGAAAATTAAGGAGCAGTTTACCTATCATATCTATGGAAAGGGAAACAGTTTATGACTAAGAAAGAGATGGAGAACATCACTACAAACTAGATGATTCTGATTACATTAAATTAAAAAGCTTTTGCATAGACAAAACCACTGTAACTAAGATCAAAAGAAATGTAGTAAATTGGAAACCAATTTTTACAATTAGTATTTCTGAGAAAGGACTCATTTCTAAAATATACAGAGACCTGAATCAAATATTCAAAAAAAAGTCATTCCCCAATTGACAAATGGTCAAAGTTTATGCAAAGACAATTTACAACTGAGGAAATCACAGCAATTCATGGTCATATGAAAAATTTATCCAAATCATTACTTATTAGAAAAATGCAAATTAAAGCATCTCTGAGATACCACCTTATACCTCTCAGACTGGTCAATATGACCAGAATGGCCAATGATTAATATTGGAAGGGATGTGGGAAATCTGGGAGCTATGAACTAATGCAACCTTTCTGGAGAACAATTAGGAATTATGCCCAAAAGGCCTCAAAAATGTCCATACCCTTTGATCCAGCAATACCACTACTGGGTCTATACCCTGAAGACATTATGAAAAAAGGTAAAAGCATCATTTGTACAAAAATATTCATAGCAGCCCTGTTTGTGGTGGCGAAGAATTGCAAATTAAGTGAATTTCCTTCAATTGGGAAATGGCTTAACCAACTGTGGTATATGTATGTTGTGGAGCACTATTGTTCTATTAGAAACCAGGAGGGATGGAACTTCAGGGAAGCCTGGAAAGATTTGCATAAACTGATGCTGAATGAGATGAACAGAACCAGAAAAACATTGAGTACCCTAACAGTCACATGGGGGTGATGATCAACCTTGATGGACTTTCTCATTCCTTCAGTGCAATAATCAGGGACAATTTTGTGCTATCTGCAATGGAGAATAGTATCTATATCCAGAGAAAGAATTGTGGAATTTGAACAATGACCAGAGACTATTACCTTGAATTTAGAAAAAAAAAAGTTATCTTATTATGTAATTTTGCTATCTCTTATACTTTATTTTTCTTCCTTAAGGATATGATTTCTCTCTCATCACATTCAGCTTAGATCAATGTATATCATGAAAACAATGTAAGGACTAACAGAATTCTTTCTGTGTGTGGGGGGGTGAGGGAAGCAAGAATTGGGGGTAAACTGTAAAATTCAAATTAAGTAAAATCTTTCTACAAAAAGAAGCAATGAGTGTAATCTTGGAGAAAGGAGAATTGCATCTCAATGGAAGGAATTGTTGAGATTAAGATTGTTTTAGAGGAGTAGGACCCTAAAACTTGCTAGCTCTAGGATCATAGAATACTGATTCTAGACCAGTACTCTCCAAACTACTTTGACAGTTCATTTCTGGCAATGACATTTTTTATTTATTTGTAAATTAGATGCATGTATAATAGTTCTATTATATTATCAAAGAGCTATAAAATTAGACATTGAAAAGGAGATAAAATTGAAATTGAAATTTTAAGTATTTTTATTTTTGGTAAAATATCTTTTACCCATACTTACATATTTAATATATTATTTTTAGTGAAAACAGTGATTAAATATGATTAATTCTTTTTCTAAAATCCTGTAGAAATCCTGGCAGATAGGATAGACTTAAATTAAAATTGTTTTTATTTAATTAACTATTCAGTTAAATTGATTTATGTAATTAGCTAAGCATGTGGATATTTTAAGTTACTTTATTGAGAGGCACACAATAAAGCAATCAATCAACAGCAAATCATAAGTCAGTGAATGTTTTTATTTTAATCAGAGTAATCACTTTTAGGATACACTGTACCTATGATTGAGTTCATTGGTATGGGGAGTTCAAATGTGAGGAAATTTCCTCTACTAAAGCAGGTTTGCATCTTCTTTGCAACTTACAATTTATATATATATATATATATATATATATATATATATATATATATATATATATATATACACATATGTCAGCTATAACAGGGGAAGGTTTTGATTTGCCCAGGATCACATAACCTTATATGTCTCAGATTCAGGACTTACAACTCAGATTTTCCTGTCTCTGTTATCTTTCTACTCTACTATACTGCCTCTTTTAATTTTTAATACTTTTTACATGTTTCTTTGAAGGAATTGTTTCATTTATTACTTTATTAAAATTGTGTATTATTGCTATTATATTTTCTTTACATAATTTGTTTCATATACTTATGTTTAGACATATAAGATTAGCTGGTAGTAATTCTCTAAACCATGGTCTATCTGTTGCCTTTGTATGTGTGTTGTATGTCCTGGGTTCACAATGTGTTGCCTCTTCATCCTAAGTCTTAAATGTCTTCTTTTCCTCAAGTATCACCGTAAATTCTCTCTTCCTGCTCTTCCTAGCTGTAAACTCCCTCCCATCTAAATTTTTCTTGAACTTATTAATCCTAATCAGGTCTTCATCATAGTTACTGGGGTACATGTCATTACATGAGGACTATGAGGTAAGCGAGGTGATCCAACAAGGTGTAAATCATTTTTCCTAGAATATCTGATGAACAGTATTCAGAACAGTCAGAAGAATGGGTGAGGGTATTCACACTTTAAATTTCAGTAGTCCTGCATGATGAATTGTAACTTGAGAAGTTATTTGGATGACAATCCAAATGTAGCAATTTTGTCTCTACAGTTTAATGGCTTAAATTACATCTTTCTGTGAAACAGTGAATGTTGTAATTATTCTAAATATTGATTGAGAAAACAGAATACCTCATCTCAGCCCATAAATCTGGTAATACAATTTAGTCAAATTGGTTACAGGAGCCGAAATATACATCTCCTTTTGTTATGAGAAATTGCTACCCATCCGGCAACTGCTCATCAGCTGATGCTAATTAAACTTATTTTTAGTCTTGCCTCTTTTAGTTTATTGACCTCTAGTCAAATGGGGCAAGGTGGGAAGAATTACTCTGCAGGAGGATTTAAGAATCTCTGAATTAAGGAATTCCTGAACTGATCTTTGTTCTTCTTGGTTCTCTTCATTTTTATTCAAGAGTACTCTTCCCTTGTCAGAGTCAGAAGTTGTCTGGGTGGTTTGCTTTCAGGTTGTCTTTAATCTCCTCACAAAATAAAAAGTCCTAGAAAGGAAGTTATTTTTTAGCAAGCAGGCTGTCCTCATATTCTCCTGTTCTGTGTCCAAGTCTCTTTTTGGCTAAAGTGCAAAAGGTGGGTCTGAATAGAAAGTACATGAAAAGCTGGAGAGAGTCCAGTATGATGGACTCCCATTCTTGGCCCATGAGGATCAATTAAAGGAACTGGGCATCTTCAGTATTAGAGAAGAGAAATCTCCAGGGATATCAATTTTTATTTTACCAAGTCCATTATTAATTTATAATCACTTTGGGGGAAGGAAGAGGTGGACCACTCACAATAATCACCTCTAGATTAGCCCAGAATTGATTATCCTGATGATTTATGATAATGATAATTGTTTTTCCTCTCCTCTGTCTGTTCCTAGATTTCCCTATAGTTCACCTTTTGGACATTTAATTTATAATAGCACATGTTTGAAAGAGTGGACAGGAATATTTCATTATTTTGAAAGTGGTGAACTAAATATTTCAAATGAAAAACCTGTCTAATGATCTGGTAAAATATTTGATGGTGGAAAGGATTGAACTTTTTCATGATTAATGCTTCCCCCTTACTGCTAGCATACCTTACTTCTGTTGATGATCTCTGATTTATTCAATATATATATATATATATATATATATATATATATATATATATATATATTTGTAGATATTTGTATGTTGGCTTTTCAATTGAACTGTGAGTTCTTTGAGAGAAGGGATTATTTTTATTTTTTTCTATCTCCTGTGCTTAGTATATTGCCTGGTATATAATAGACTTTTAATAATAATTACCATGATGATAATTAACATTATTATAGTACCTATAATAACACCAAGCATTTATATAGTACTTTGAGGCTTGAAAGAGTTTTATAAAAATTATCTCATTTGATTCTCACAACCTTGGGAGAAAGGTACTATCAAATGAGAGAATTGAAGTAGACAGAAATTAAGTGATTTGGCCAGGTTAATGCCAGTTAGTTTGTGACTGAGGCCAGATATAAACACAGGTCTTCCCGAGTTGAGGTTCAGCACTCTATCTGCTGGGCTGCATAGCTGTCATTGAAATCTCTGGATTTCAGTTGTACATGTAATATTCTACATGACTCTCAATGCTGTTAGTCATCAAGAATTCACACTTTCTCTATAAATTATTGTTTAGTATTGTTATAAATTCCTACTAGTGTTGTGTATGAAACCAGAAGACCTTGACTATAGGAATGGTGTATTTCTGTTTCATTAAAAATGCAACTTTAATGAATTAAACATGCAGATAGAAATGAAAAGACAGAAATGACAATATAGAAGTAAGGGAGAGAGGCAGACAGAGAGACAGAGACAGAGACAGACAGAAAGACAGATAGAAAAACAGAGACACAGAGAGTGTGAGAGAAAGGGAGAGAGACCCTGAATGTTAGGAAAATAAAAGTTTAATGTTTTGTGGAAGATATGAATTGTGTGATCCTGAATAAGTCAGTTGCCTTCAGTGTCCCAGGTAACTAGGATTATAAATTATACAGAATTGGTTGATCTGCATTAGTAAAAGGAATTCCCTTACATGTTAGCTACTTATGAAATCTCAGTTCTGGAGAGAATTGTAACTATATATCCCTATATTATAATAAGTTCATAATCAGTAGAGCCAAAAATGTAAGGTGATTTTCTAGTCAGAGAATCTTAGATATGGAGCTAGCAGGAAGCTCAAAAGTCATCTTATTCTACCCTCTTATTTTCCAGGTGAAGTAATGTAAAATGAGTTGTCTACAGTTATTGCAGAACCAAAATATAAAACTAGGTCTTCATTCCAAATCATAGTCTGAGATAATTGAACAAATAAGTATTAAAAATTGACATTTATATAGAACTTTCAGTTTTGCAATAAAATGAATCTAATTTATAACAAATCTATGGAGTAATTAATAGGGGTAATATTATTCTCATTATTGAAAAGAAAATTGAGGTTTGAAAGGTGACTAGACAATGGTCATAGTGAATTTTGAATTCAAGTTTCTCCTCATTCCAAGTCTTGTAGCCTTTTCAGTAGATGATTCTAAAAAAAATGAAGGGCTATTGGAGGAGGGGTAGAGTACACGATGTTTGAAACCACAAAACTGAGCATAATTAACTGAGCCCCTTGAAAAATGAAATTCAAGACCTTGATCTCTTTATTACCATCCTCAGACAAACTGAACCCAACAGTCAGGAAACTAATATTTACTTCAAATACAGTCCTTGTCAAACAAATTCATACTGTGGCCAATCTACCTCTTATTCTGTAATCTATATTTATTGAATGATTCAGAATCAGAAGATATCTTTTTGTGTTTTTTTTACTTCTTGTACAGTCTGATCCTAGAATCATATATATATTTTTCATACTGCTTTGAAATCTGAAGTTTTATTATTATTATTGTTTTATGTCTTATTTATTATTATAATTATTATTTATTATTAATGTCACTACTGACATCTTCAGTTTGGTGGTTTCACCTTTCAAGAGAATTTTATTGTTCATCCGAAATATTGTATCTAGAATATGTGTTAATTTGTCCTTAAATAGTGGTAGTTTGCCAAAGACACAGAGTAAGATCTGTACACGGGTTTGAACTAAGTTGCAGGTAATTTAAAATTGATAAAATAATATTAAATTTTGTACCTTCCTCATATTTTAAAGCTGGAGAAAGACAGAGATTATCCAGTTCAGATTTACACATCTGACTGTAAAACTTGAGAACAGTCAAACCATATCAAAATGCAGTTGAAGAATATTTAACAAAATAGATTTTAAAAACATAAATATTAATTTGTATTTTTTAAATCAATAAACAGCCTACAAGGACCAATTTCTATTTGAGTATGACACCATTGATTCTAGTTTGGTATCCTCATTTTATGAATCAGGAAAGTGAGGCTAAGTTACTTTATTCTTCTGGGACAAAGCTGACATGAAACCCAAAAGAACAGGAAGACTTTTGATTTCTAATGACCTTTCCATGCTTCAGGCCTCATAATCATAAAATATTTCAAAACAATGCTTAGAGCAAATTATCTTTATTTGTTGCTTCTCAATGCTACATTTAGTTTTCTGAGTAAAAACATAAAATCCTACCATTTACTTTTAAGAGGCAGAAATTTTTTTTCTATTTGATATATGAATTTATTACATCATTGATCAAGATGAAACATGGAAAGGCTTCCAATGAGAAGTTATCCTTCTAATTCTCCAGACATTTCTGAAATGCCAACCTCAGATTCTGACCAAGGTGAATCATGACCCAAAATATCATTTAGATTCAGTATGTTACAGAAAGGATTCTTAAGGGCAGCACCGTATGCAATTTATGAATTTTAGGAGAGAATTGATTGTGAATCGGTTCCTGAATGAACTAGATCATATCCAATCCCATCCTAAGGAGATCTAGGCTCAAATTGGCAGAGGATAAGTGAACCAAAACAGGAAGAATCCTGAAAATATCTTAAAAGACAAAAATCACTATGTTATTTTTTTCTTCTCATTCTTTCATAAAGAACTGTATTTATTGTTGGAAATATAAATTGGTCCAAGTCTAATAGGAAAAAATATGACACTGTATATTAAGAATAACCAATCAAATCTTTTGACCCCAAAAATGTCTTGTTAAAATTTTAACCTAAAAATAGAAAAGAAAAAAGAAAAATAAATAAAAGGCTAATTTTTTTGGCTTACTTATCTATGATTTTGTTTTTTTTTAATCACTTTCAGTTTTGATTTAGTATTTTTCTCTTCAAATGTTTGCAGATTATTCCAATTTCAAGTCTTCTAATAAAGTAATTAAGTAAAACTATTAATATGTTAGGTTCACCTGAAAGAACTTGTAACATTTTCCAGCATTAGCATCCCCTTGCATCTCTAGGAAAATTAAAAAAAAGAATGAATCTATTTCTTCTCCAAATACTTCCTACTACACTGAAAAAGAGAGAGAAAACCTCACAAATTTCTTGTAACAAATATACATATATTTATAACAATAACAACAAAAACCCCAACAACTAAAAAACCAGGAAACAATAAATAAATCAAAGTATATTAATGTACTTTATACATAAAATTAAGAATATAAATATATAGAAAACTTTTTGGAGTAAAAGAGGGCAGAATAAGAATTATTTAAATAGACAACAATGTTACACATATACATCAAAAGGTATAAAACAAAACAGGAAGACAGAATTACAGAATTCCCCATTTAGAAGGGACCATTTAGTAAAACTTGAAAGGAATCTTCACCGTATTATGTCAGAAAAGCAGTCATCCAGCTTGAGCCAAAAGACTTTCTTTGAGTCAGAAATTCGCAGCTGTGGAATGAGATGCTTCAGCTATTCTTGAAAGGGGACTCAGAGTAAATGAAGTTTTGTGTGTTGTCACTTAATTTATACAAGTCCACTTTGTTAAATGCTGAGAGTTTTATGTAATATTTTATACCTTATTTTGTAAATTCATTTGTTTTTTGTCGAGGGTTATTAAGTTTATAACTTTTTTATGAGTAAAGACTGTATCAAATCATTCTTTAAATGCTTCTGGAAGTAGGTAAAATAAAGACCATATAGCATCATGAATGAGCCCAGAAGCTAATTATCTATATAAGCAGTCTTAAAAGCCCTGACATTTTAATACTTTCTGGGGTTATTCCTTCTTCCTCTAGGATGAATGCACACAGTTTTTATTATAGCCAAAGATTACATATTCCAAAAAAATCTGCATTCCTTATCCAGGTTAGAACTATATATGGTCTTTCTTTATGGCAATAAACCAAGATTACGTGCAAAGTATATCTTCCTGTCATGTATCCTATTACTAACAGCAGATTGAACATTATATAAAACATAATTTAGTTGTCAGCATGACAATCCCCTGGAATGTCATCCAGAGACTTGTCATATCAGAAAGACTCTCACCTTGGTGTCTGCAGTTATCATGACTCATTTAGATTTTTCTATTTCACAAGTAGACATAAGTGGAATAGAACCTGGTCACCTGCAACATTAGATGCAACAGCAGAGAAGCATAAAAACTTCAATTAAGCAAAAATGATAGAATGACCTTTAAGTCTGTTGGAATGACATTTAAAAAAGTTGAGTTTTCCTCAGTTCCTATATAAGTAGTTTGTCTTTGAAATTCCCTTTCACCATTGACTAGAATAGAGCTTATGTCTAGCTGCATTTTCATAGGCAAAGTGGTTCCAAGTTCCTGGATAACTTCAAACCTGATTGCAGTCCATTCATTGAATATTTTTTCCCCTTGATGTAGGGAAATTTTGTGTTTGGGAATGATTTTTATCGTTTCATGAACACTGCTTTTAAGGCTGCCCAATTAGAATATAATATAATATTATATATATATATATATGAATATATATATATATATATAATATACATATATATATATATATGATATTCAATTAGCAAATTGCATGGATTAACTGACCTGAGACAAGCCAGGATGAGGCAGAGAGGAAATGCTGCATTCCTTGGAGAGTGGAAAAGTGAGAGAATGATTTAGCATCCAACAAAGTGATTTTATAATATGTGGGAGATAGTGAGTGATTCAGGGAATTATGCAATTCTTATTCTTCTGCTCTTTCATGGGATGTTCTCTCTTTCCTTTTCTTCCCTCCTTCTCCCTCTATTCCTCTCTTCTCCCTCCTCCTCTTCTTCACTGAAATATTTTCACTTCTTTTTTTCTTTTTGTTTATTATGAAGGCAACAGATCAAATAAAATGATTAAATTCATATATATATATATATATATATATATATATATATATAAACATGTAAGTATGATATGGCATGAAATCTCCAAGTTTTATTATTTATATATTCTTTTTCCTTTTAAATATAACATCAATTCATGTAACATTCATGTACTTTTCAAAGTTGCTTTCTTATTTGTTTCCTTCCAGACTTTTTTCTGTTCTCTTGTGTAAATTTAAAAAAAAGACCATCTTTTCTTTTTTCCATCTTTCTTGAGCAAATATATCATTAGAATCCTTTTGTTGCCCCTTGTCCCCAAGAAAAATAGAAATTAAAAAACAAAACAAAATCTTTATTCCAAATATTCATAGTGAAATTAAAAACAGTCGCACATATCTCATTTTGAACTTGAATCCATTATATCAATGTCAAGTGGTTGTTACTGTTTCATTATTGATCCTCTGTAACTATAATTGGACACTGCATTTTTCAGAACTCTAGAATTTTTCAAAGGGGTTTTTTCCATACATACATACATACATACATACATACATACATATGCCGGGTTTTTATTTACAACGCCGGCTTCTTTATGCTAGTCCGTCCTCTTACTCACCAGTCCAACGCGTGATGAGTCTTCAGGGTACCTCTGGCCCCCACTCTTTGATGGGGGAAGAACCAGACAGAGCGCCTGAGGTGGATAATGAGTCTTTATTCTTCTGTGATCACATCCCCGCTCCCGCCCAACCTCTCAGCAGACACTTTTATCCCTTCTGTCCTCCCTCCCATGAACTCTTACTCAATGAGGGGCCGAGTTCTATAACATTCCCTTATAAGGTGATTATGTTTCCCCCGCTAAGCGACCGCCAAGCCTCTTCCCCCCGCCCCCAACATCTCCCCCTTTCTGTTTTACAAGGTTATCACTTGGTGTGACCTTAAGCGGTGCTGAGGTTAGCCTTAAGCGGTGTCATTTCTACTGGCCTCTGATAGCCGGGGGCGAGGAACCCTGTCTTAGGTCATCTCCTTCAACCCAGGACCTTGCCCGTCCTAGGCGCCCGACACCCTCAGGGCCTGTCTTAGGTGGCTGGGTTAGGAGAGGTTGCCCGTCTTGGGGTTTACCTCGTCTTACCCCTAGGTGTCACATGTAATGCATGGCGGCTAGCCAGACTTGGGGATCCTCCCCCGTCTCCATGGCCACGAAGGCTTTCTGAGTAAGAAGCATATAGCCCCTCTGTCGCCTAGCTAGGCGGCAGAAACAGACAACAAGTAGGGTGATTCCCAGAATCAGCGTCCTTGTTCACCCTCAAGGGGGTATCCTCCCGCCATCTGGCAATCCCTCCATGGTATGGGATCCTCGATGTCTTCCCCTGTGGCCACACATGAGGGGCCCCACCGAGGAATCGTGAAGTCCCGTTGAGTTTGATTCACCAGGGGTCGCCAACCCAGAAGGCCTCGGAGCTGGGTCCCCTTTTTTGTCCCTGCTGGGCTGACAGTCGTCTGCGGGAAAAGGCCGACGCAGGGGTCAGTCGGGGCAGTGCTATAGTTAAAATCGTTCTGCCCTGTGGAGTTGAAGTTCCAGGACCGATTTTCTTCCCCGATGTCGAAACATAGGGAGTTGTTCAGGTCCCAGCAGAAGGAGTTCTGGACCGGTGCTTCAGCGGGGTCCATATATGCAGAAGGGAGCCCCATCGATGTATTGGTCACTAGCAGGCGAGGGTAGATCGGGGAGTTCCGTGCTACCGGAAGGGGAGAGGGAATAACTCGGAGTATTCCCCATGTCAGATTTCCTTCAGATGGAGCACCTCCAAGGATCCCTACGACGATCAGAAGGCCTGAAAAAGGAAGAAATTCCTCTCACCCCGTAGGGTTGGGCATTAATCAAGGTCTCTTATCTTGTAAACAGGGAGCCATCTTTCTGGCTCTTCTATCTTATCCTCGGGATGAAATGACAGGTGGCCCTGTCTTCTGTTCTTTACCGTTACAGGGCCATGCCAACCTCCCTCTTCATCTCTCCACATGACTTTAGAGCCTGGTTGGGCCTTGGTGGGAGAGGGCAGGAGCGTTGGTTCTTTCTTAGCATGTCCTTTTGGGGAGAAAAATCTCTGGGCGGCTGTAGTGCCGTCATCCCTGACTTGTAGGAAATTCATGGTAAATAGTACCTGAGACAGGTCTGAATGGGTCAGTGACCTGCCAACTCCCCCTTTCTGTTTAAAGAGCGTAGTTTTGAGTGTGCGATTTGCTCTATCTACCAAAGCTTGGCCAGTGGGATTGTAAGGGATCCCGGTTGAATGGGAAATGGAAAATTCTTTGCAAAAGGAAGCAAAGGCTCTCGGTGTAGGCGGGCCCATTATCGGTTTTGATAGCCGAGGGGACACCTAAGACAGCCATCTGGACATATAGATGTGAGAGAACGTGTTTAACCGCTTCTCCTGGCTGTAGAGAGGCGAAGGTGAAGGAGGAGAAGGTGTCCACCGAGACATGGATGTACTTACGACCCAGGTGAGTAATGTCCATCTGCCAAAGAGCATTGGGGCCGTCCCCACGTGGGTTAGACCCCTCCGCGGGGAGGGCTTGTCTAAAGGGAGCACAAGAAGTGCAGGAGCGCACAATTTGGCGAGCCTCCTTCCGGGGAATGCTGTATAGGCGCCGGAGCGACCTGGATGACAAGTGATACTTACCATGTGCCAGCTGGGCAGGTGTGGACAGGTTTAACAAGAGAGCCCTATCTGCCTCCGCATTGCCCTGGAATATGGGGCCGGTGGAAGAAACGTGAGAGCGCACGTGAAGAACAAACAGGGGGTGGTTTCTATCACGGAGGGAGGATTGCAGCTGTATAAGGAGTGGGCTAATGGAAGAAGTCGAGGAAATGAAGGCATCTTCTAAACGAGGGATTAGCCTGGCACAATACATACTGTCAGTAATAAGGTTAAAAGGGGTGTCTCTGTAGAGACGGAACGCCTGAAGTATAGCATATAGTTCATTCTTCTGAGTGGAGTCAAAGGGGGTATCAAAAATCCAGGTGGTGGGTCTAGCAGGGTCATGGACCACAGCACGGCCCAACCTGGTAGCGTCAGTGAAGACATTAGGGCCGGTCACTGGTTCTGGGGACACTAGAGGGCACGGGCGGGAAAGGTGCAGTTCAGCGAACACTCTAACCACGGGAGGTGGCGTGAGTCTGGTCTGAGAGAGGGTAGTCAGGACAGTGGCCCAAGCGATAGATCTATCAACTAGCGAGTGGGTCACCTCCTGTGGGAGGGTAAAGTTGAGGACAGGCAAGAGGCCAAAGAGACGCTGGCATCGCTCTGAGGCCTGAAGGCAAAATAAGGCCAGGGCCTCCCACCGGTCCCGGATGATGCTCTTAGTGGTCCGGGGGTATAGCCATTCAAGGCATCCATGTCTCTGGAATAAACATCCCCAGCCCAGGGAACTGTCCCCCAGTGTGTGGAAGAGGACAGGCGACTCCGGGTCGTATTGAACCAAGAAGGAAGAGGTTCTGCGGAAAATTTCCGAGAGCGCCTGTCTTGCCTGGGGGGTCCAACTTCTAGGGGATGACAGATGGGAGTCGCCTTTAAGGACATCATATAGAGGTTGCATTAAGGAGGATGGGAGGGGCATAGCGGGACGCAGCCACTGTATGGCGCCAACAAGCCTCTGAAAATCATTAAGAGTAGTGTATCCCTCGACGTTGATCGGAGGAAGTGCCCTACTAATCTTTCCCGGAAAAATCCTATGCCCCAAGTAATCATAGGGGAAATCCATCTGTACCTTTTCCGGGGCTATGTGAAGCCCCTTCTTGCGGAGGACATGGGTGGTGCGTTGCAAGCAAGCCCGAGCCCCCGTCACAGAAGGTGCTGCAATCAAGATATCATCCATGTAATGTATGAGCATGCAATTCGGGACTTCTTTTCTGATAGGATGTAGCAGAGTATCCATGTAAAGCTGGCACAGGGTGGGGCTATTGGCCATTCCCTGCGGTAGGACGGTGAACTGATAACGTTTACTGGGGGCTTGGAAATTGATCGCGGGGAGGGAAAAGGCAAATTTTTCTTTGTCCTCCGGGTGGAGGGGAATGCTATAGAAGCAGTCTTTAACATCAATCAATATAATAGTCCACCCTTGCGGGACTGCAGTGGGCATAGGGAGACCAGGTTGGAGGGTCCCCATGGGTACCATGTTGGCATTTACTGCCCGAAGATCAATCAACATTCTCCAACTCCCCCCTTTCTTTTTTATGACAAAGACGGGGGAGTTATACGGGCTAAGGGACGGTTCCACTTTGTTCTCGCGCAGGAGGGTCATTACTATGTCTGTGAGGGCGATGAGCTTTTCTTTTGTCAGGGTCCACTGCTCAACCCAAATAGGTTTCTTATTAATCCATGTTATTCTGGGGGAAAAGCTCATCTCTAGAGTGGCCCCAATTAATTTCCCCGCAGGCTATCAGGGGTGGCAAGTGTCAGGTTAAGCTGGCTCAAGATATCTCTACCCCATAATGCATAAGGGAGGTCGGGTAGGCACAGTGGGGTGAAGAGTCCAGATTCTTCCAAAGCTGACCACCGTAAGGCGTGTGCTGCTTTCATGGCAGATCTATTGCCCCCCACCCCCGTCACTGCTTGAGGGCTCTGTAGGAGTGGCCACTCGCGCCTCCACTGTCCCCTATTTATGACAGAGCAATCGGCTCCAGTGTCAATTATCCCTTCGAGCTTCTGATTTTCCACCGTGACGGTTAACAGTGGTCGCCCAGAGCTGACCGGGTGGACCCAGTTCACATGAGCAGGAGGGGCCCGCAAGGGCAGCGCCTTTCCCACCTCTTGGCCCTGTTTTACCAAGGTGGGAAAGGGGTGGGGGTTTGTGACCCTTACGGATGTGGGACTTCCGGGACCAAAAATGACCTGGGTATGGGTGACTAAGTCCACACATCTCTCAGCCCCTGTGATGAGCGCTGGGAAAATATTTAGCTCGATGGGAATCATCGAGGTTTCCCAAGGCCCGATCTCTCTCTGCTGTGTCCCTTCTCTATAGTCAACCCTCACGGGGATAGTCACAGTAATGGGGCCGCTGTCTTCGAGCACGGGGGGGCCCCGCGGCCGGGCCCCTCCCTTTCCCTTTTCCCGACTTCCCTTTGGATCGGCAGAACCTGGCTATGTGACCTGGCTTTCCACAGGAATAACAGGTCGGAACTGAAGTGGAGGGGGGCCGCTGCCTGCACTGTGCTTTGAGGTGCCCTGGCTTTCCGCACCCAAAACAGGTGGGTCTCACCTGCATACCGCGAAGGGCGGTCAGGAGGCTATCCTCCCGGTTCTCCATGGCAGTCACTAAGGCTTGAATTGAATCCTCGCTGGGCATGTCCAGCAATTTGTCAACAATTTCTTCTAATGAAGCGTCGGGGGGAAGGCTGCTAATGGCTGCGATCCCTTTGGGGCGAAGACCCTCTTTAATCAATTGTCTCATAAGTAGATCAGATCCCGGGGTGTCTCCCATTATACGAGTCACTGTCTCTTTAACCTCGTTCACAAATGAGAGGGGTGTCTGATCTGCTCTCTGCTTCAGCCCAACCAACTTCTGTGTGGCTCTCCCCCCTTTCATGGCTCCAATCTTATCCCAAGCTGCAACATGTGTTTCTTTAACAGTCTCTAGCTCAAACTGGCCATACTGTGCCTGAACAGCATGGTCAGTATAGGCTCCAGTTCCACACAGGAGGTCAATGGCTAAATCCAGGGGAGTATAACCCCGGGATTTTGCCAGCTTAGAGGCCTCTCTGCGGGCCTGAGCCTTAAAAGCTAAATATGAGGAGGCATCCAGGCACGCGGCTGCAATTTCGTCAAAGTCAGCAGGGGTCCAAGGGTGCGTAGCAAAGAGGTTTTGCATCAGTCTTTTTACATAAGGGGAGCTTGGGCCGTATTTAGTCACGGCCTCCTTAAGTTCCTTAAGCATCTTAAAAGGGACAGGGCGGTAGTCTCAGGCTCCGGTAAGGGGGTCCGTAAATACCGGGTAGAGGCCCCAGTCATCCCGGTCCACCTCCTCCCCTTTCTCTATTGCTATGGAGGCACTGGTGGCAAGTAGGCCGGATGGGCGGAGCCCTTGAGGGGATCTCTAAAGGGCGGACAAGGAACACGGGGGATTTTTTGCCTCTGTTTCCTGGCTGGGCCGCCAAGTCTGGGGCGCGGCAGCTGTCCAATCAGCGCGGACTTCTCCCTCCTAGTCAGCAGCCTCCCGGTCCCACCTACTCACGCTCCTCTTCCTGCCACCCCTGAGGACTGTTTGCACCCCTCCCTTCCCGCGCTCGGAAACTTCCGGCCCTGAATCTCTAAGTGTGCCACATTCATCGCCCTCCCCCTTTTCATTCTGTCTCGGTAAGGAGGGGCATGCGGCATTTTCTTCTCCCTGGGGGCCCCTTGTTCCCCCATTGTTTCTTCTAAGTTCCTCCCATGGATACAGGGGAGGGGGTGGCCTTCCCTCTTCCTCTGAGCTCTCTGAATCCGATCCCGCCAACGAGCTACCCACCTGAGTGCTGATTGTTCGTGCCAAAGTCACCTTCTGGGGATGCAGGGCTGCATCCACTATCTTATACACTGTAAAATCCTCAGGGGTCAGTTTTCCCGGGCAGGTGTCATCATAGGAGGCCATCTGCTGCCCTACCACCTTCCATTTACCTGGTTGGATCCCACTATGTTGCACCCAAGGGCAGATGTTCCAGATATTCTCAACAAAAGCACGGCACGTCTTGATAGGTAATTTACAGCCATGCTTAGCGCAGAGTTTATAAAGCTGCGCTGCAACGACCCCTTTCTCCTCCGGCTGAAAGGCGGGAATACTATTCCGGCCCCCCATGCTGTCTACTAGCCGAGGCTGCAATCCTAACAGGTGGCAGAACTGGAAAGTTCCCGTTCGGCAAAAGAGAAGGAGGCAGCAGGGCACAATCAGACAGGCCAGCACGGCAAGGAGCGTGATTAGAGCAGAAGGAGAAAGGGAAGAGAAAGGAAGCATAGTCAACACAATGGGGATATGTCCCTCAGGCAATATCTGAGAGTAAACGCCCTCTCCTTCCTCCCGGTCGGAAACGACCGAGGCTGTCTGGAGAATCCGACCAGCGGATTCAGACGTTCCCTAGCAAAATCAGGTCCCTGTTCCGGGTGCCACTTGCCGGGTTTTTATTTACAACGCCGGCTTCTTTATGCTAGTCCATCCTCTTACTCACCAGTCCAACGCGTGGTGAGTCTTCGGGGTACCTCCGGCCCCCACTCTTTGATGGGGGAAGAACCAGACAGAGCGCCTGAGGTGGATAATGAGTCTTTATTCTTCTGTGATCACATCCCCGCTCCCGCCCAACCTCTCAGCAGACACTTTTATCCCTTCTGTCCTCCCTCCCATGAACTCTTACCCAATGAGGGGCCGAGTTCTGTAACATTCCCTTATAAGGTGATTATGTTTCCCCCGCTAAGCAACCGCCAAGCCTCTTCCCCCCGCCCCCAACAAGATCCTGTAATATTAAGTCCAGGCTTTTTTTCTCTTCAATGTTTTCAGCAACTCCTATAATTTTCAGGTTTCCCCTCCTCGATCTATTCTCGAGGTCAGTGGTTTTGTTGATGAGGTATTTCACATTTGCTTCTATTTTTTCTATTTTTTGATTTTGTTTAACTGACTCTTGCTGTCTCGTGGAGTCATTAGTTTCTGTAGACTCCATTATTTTTTGGGGGGAGGAGTTTTCTTCATTAACCTTTTCCAATTGGTCGATTCTACTTTTGAAAGAGCTTTCCATTTGACCAATTGAGGTTTTGAGAGAATTAATTTCTTTTTTCATTTGCTCATTTGAGGATCTGAGAGAATTATTCTCATTTTGCAAGGTATTAATTGTCTCCCCCAAATTTTCCAGTTGATTTTTAAACTCCTTCCTTATTTCTTCAAGGAAGTCTTTCTGTGCTGTAGACCAGATTGTATTCTTTTCAGAGGTTCCAGGTCTCTCTGGGTTGGGGTCTTTCCCTTCCAGGAATTTTTCTATGGATCCACCTTTCCGCTGACCCTTCTTCATTATGCTAAGACCTTGAGTTGGGTGGGGCTGGTTCACCTGGGCTTGGGATCTCTAAAGGCTTTACTGTGTGCAGTTTCTCTGGCTGGCCAGTAGGAGGTGCTGGTTGCACTCTCTGGGGTGTCTATGACCTTGGTTGTGAGGCCTTCTCCCTTTGTTTGAGGGAGGGAATTGGAGCTATTTAATTCTTTTGCCTTCAATCAATGGTGGGCTTTACCCTGACCTGAGGTGATTCCTCAGCTGGGCTGGTTCTTCTGCTCACACACCTGGGCCTGAGGCAGAAATAATTTGCATTTGTTTGGGAGGAGGCCTCAGTGCAATGGAGGCGTGGGCTCAGAGTTTCTCAGACCTGAGGAGCCCAGGATGGTGTCTGCAGCTCTCCTGCACCGGACCTCTCCCTGTGGCCCCTTCCCCAAGCTCCAGGGGGACAGCCCCAACACCAGCGCCTCTGCTTCCCCGCGGACCCAAGTTCCCTTTGTCCAGCCCCATCGCTGATCCAGCAGGTCCAGCTCTCAGGCCCTCAGACTCCTGGTTCCGATTCAGCTGTTGGTCTGCCTGATCTTCCCTGGGAGCTCGGACTCACCTGCCGGTACTCAGCCAAGGCTGCTGCGGGAGACTAATCCTGAGGTAGATTTTCCTCTCCTGGCTTTTCTTTCTGGGTTTCCTGGTTTGGATTTCTTTTAAGAGGTTTGTTTCATGTGATAGATGGGGAAGAGATCAGGAGACTTTAGAACTGTGCCTGTCTTCTCTCAGCCATCTTGGCCCCCAGTCAGGCACTGAGTTTTATTGGATTTTGATTTTAGTTTTATTGGGGGCAAGCAAAGGATAAATGAAACCACAAGACCTCGCCTTATAGAGGATGAGATAATAATGGCTGATAACAAAGAGCAAAAGAAGTTTAGATCTCATTTTTCTCCTTTACTTTTTTCCAAACTAAAATTATTTGGGGGCTAGAAAGAAAAGTTCTATGGCTAATAGGGAGATGGTAATCAAGATAAGAAAGGAGAAAGTAAAAGAGCATCTAAATGCACTTGTTGGGTTCATGTAATCATATCAAGTCATAGAATACTGAAATCACTGGAAAATATAATTATTAAGCCACAGTGATCTTTTAAAGACTGTAAAGAACAGAGGTCCCACAGGTTTGTAGAGGGGCAAATGTGCCAGATTTTATAAAGCAAAAAAGACCAGCATAGGGGCAGCTAGGTGGCACAGTGGATACAGCACTGGCCTGGAGTTAGGAGTACCTGAGTTCAAATCTGGTCTCAGACATTTAATAATTACCTAGCTGTGTGGCCTTGGGCAAGCCACTTAACCCCATTTGCCTTGCAAAAACCTAAAAAAAAAAATATCAGCATATAGAGACCTTGTGATCTTCAAGTCCTAGAGAAAAAAAATCTAGAATCTATCATTATATGGCTTGATCACAAAGAACTAGTATGAATTCATCAAGAACTAATCAAGTTAAAGTAATCTTATTTTTTCATTTGATAGTTACTAGATCTGTAAAATGTTATAGATGGCACGATTGTAGTAGTGATACTAAGTATAAATAGAGAGATATAGCTTCTCTTTTAAAGGAGAAATAGCTGTTGCTAGATTCCTAACCATTAAGCTATTTAGAAAGGTAACCATTGGAAGTTGTGTCTTTTAAGATTCTTCTCATCACTCTTCCCTAAAAATAAGGAAGGACTGCTTTTTCTCTGCCCCAATTTTGTCGACTGAATAACTAAAAATAACTAAAATGCTTATTTTATTTCACCAGAGAATCATTTTCTAGAAATTTGCCCTTAAGAGGGTAAGAGACATAAAGAAAGCTTCTATAAAACTACTAATAACTACTGTCCTTTTTTTTCTATTCAGAAGATAACCTATATCCTTTAATGTTAAATGATCATTACATGTTTATTCCCATTGTGATGTATGATGTGTTTTTTTATCTGAACCTGCATACCTCTTTCCTTTCATTCCTGATTTCTGTATCACTAGTAGCAGAAAGATTGAGGATTGAAGTAAAGTGTTTTGTTAAGTTAGACTGTTAAGTTCAAATCAACAATTATGTTTCAAAAATTTCATTAAAATTTTTGTTGATTTTATTTCTTTAATCACCAGGTAGTATTTATAACCACTATCCAACTGAACCAGAAAGAATTCAGTGTTTACTCTTGCATCCATATTGTTCTAGTAGTCAAGGATCTTTATGACTCCTTGAAAGTGAATCACCTTATATCCTCCAGCTTTACTTTTTTTGTGACATCAACTTATTAGGTAGTGTGGATTGCTGCTGTTTTCCCAATAAAAATAATTTCTAAACACCTTGCTTAGTGAAATATTACCTCCTCTATGAACTTATACCATGGTTGTGAGACCTTCAGGTAATGGAATAACCTCCCCATAGAAACAAACAAAATATGCTTAGCTATATCCAGTCTTTAGTCTTGATAGAGGATCAATATAAGCAATAGCTAACACACAATAAAACATCCACCTCTCACTCTACCCTGTAATCCTGGGTGAACACAAGTAGTAGCTAAATAGTGTACAAACTACTCTGAACAGAAGTTCTCTGAAATTTCCACTTTAGTCTGCTTTCCTGAACAGTATATTTTGTATGAATGTTTAGAAGAGATAATACAACATATTTTGCAACTGATGATCTACTTATACATTCAATGTTGCTGTTCAGTCATTTTTGTCATGACCAATCTTTGTGAGCTTATTTGGGATTTTTCTGGCATAGACATTACAATGGTTTATTACTTCCTTTTCCAGCTCATTTTAGAGATGAAGAAATTGAGGTCAACAAAGTACGTGACTTGGACAGGGTCACACAACTATTAAAAGCCTGAGTCTGAATTTGACCTCAGGGCTTCCTGACTCCAGATTCATCATTCTATCCACCACACCCAATAGAAGAAATATCCAGTAGTATACTTCGAATGAATCACAGAACATATTGTGTATAATGTAAGATGAGCACTTAGGGTTTGGGTGGTGATTGGTTAAAGTGGACTCTGAAAACACCAAAGGAGTTTGAGCATATTCAAATGAATACAGAGAATAGTTGAAGCTGAGTTTGTAACAGACAACAAACATGACTAGATTTGTGAATGAGAACAATCCAATGTACAAAAGAAAAAGTGCAGTTTGCAGAGGAGAAAGAGAGGGGGAGAATACAATAGGAAAGAATCTGGGGAGACCTTTAAAAATACCATGGAGGCAGTGGGTATAGAGAGGAAGGGGAAGATATGAAAGGTAATAAAAAAAAAAGTCACAAGATTTGGCAACAAATTGAGTATGAGAAGTAAGGAGTGAGGAGGGGGAGTCAAAATTAAGCCTAGATTTCAAACATGAATGAATTAGTGAATGAATGCAGATGCCACTGGTAGAAAAAGCAATGCAAAAGAAAAGACAATTAATGAATTAATTTGGATACCTCTCTACTTTGAAATTACATTGCATCATGTTGGCAAGTAAAAGTAAAGACTTGGAGTTGAGAAGAGAGGCTTATTGATCATGAAAAGATTAAAATTTAAAATAAGCAAATATGTATTTTTGGATTAATTAGGTACTGATCTAATCTTTTGAATTAAACTTTAGAATGATTTTTTGTTCATAAAAACAGAATTAAAATATCTATGTTATGCAAATATTTAAGCTTCTTTTGCTTTCTTTAATTTTGAATACGATTAATACCATAGCCAAACTCAATTCAATATTGTTTCTATATTTCACTATTTTCTAGCTATATTAGATGAAAATTTTATTAGAAATTATTTTAATATATACTAAGTGTAACACACTGTCATAATACTTAACTAATTTTAATCCAGGATTGTGATATAATGATTTCCAAAGGTCCACATGACTCGATTCTTTTTAGGGAATATAAATCAAATTTACAAGTTTACTTACAAGTTCCCAATTAGGTTAGACTCGATGTCTAATTTTACATTTATAGCTCTCTTTAGTTAACTGGGATATATATATATATATATATATATATATATATATATATATATATATATATATATTTGGGTAATGAAGCACCAGATTACATTATAATTCCTGTTAACTCATAGCCATCAGAAAATGTAGTTGGTGAAAGACCTGAGATTTTCTCAGGACTTTGTTCATCTCAGGCAGAACCTGTAAAGCTAATGTACACTCATATCTCATCTTGGTCACAGATGAGATACTTTTTCTCCCTTGCTTGCAAACAATATGATTCCAGATCCTCAGAATCTTTCTTCTTGATTTTGGAAGAACTCTATTAATTTATACAAATTCCTCAGTATGTGACTAATACTCTCACACAATGACTTTAATTGATTTAAATTGAGTTACAGTCCTTGCTCATGCAAGTTTCTAATTAATTCAATTAAGAAACATTAACAAAATTAATTTTTTCTAAGAAGGTAGAATAGTCAGTGGAGACTAATCTTTACATGTTACTTTTATTCAAATTTCTCATATAAACATCATAATTTCAGTTTTCTAAAGCTTCCTTATGGTGGACACATATATGTATGTTGGGGGCAGGGGGAAGAGGCTTGGCGGTCGCTTAGCGGGGGAAACATAATCACCTTATAAGGGAATGTTACAGAACTCGGCCCCTCATTGAGTAAGAGTTCATGGGAGGGAGGACAGAAGGGATAAAAGTGTCTGCTGAGAGGTTGGGCGGGAGCGGGGATGTGATCACAGAAGAATAAAGACTCATTATCCACCTCAGGCGCTCTGTCTGGTTCTTCCCCCATCAAAGAGTGGGGGCCGGAGGTACCCCGAAGACTCATCACGCGTTGGACTGGTGAGTAAGAGGATGGACTAGCATAAAGAAGCCGGCGTTGTAAATAAAAACCCGGCAAGTGGCACCCGGAACAGGGACCTGATTTTGCTAGGGAACGTCTGAATCCGCTGGTCGGATTCTCCAGACAGCCTCGGTCATTTCCGACCGGGAGGAAGGAGAGGGCGTTTACTCTCAGATATTGCCTGAAGGACATATCCCTATTGTGTTGACTATGCTTCCTTTCTCTTCCCTTTCTCCTTCTGCTCTAATCACGCTCCTTGCCGTGCTGGCCTGTCTGATTGTGCCCTGCTGCCTCCTTCTCTTTTGCCGAACGGGAACTTTCCAGTTCTGCCACCTGTTAGGATTGCAGCCTCGGCTAGTAGACAGCATGGGGGGCCGGAATAGTATTCCCGCCTTTCAGCCGGAGGAGAAAGGGGTCGTTGCAGCGCAGCTTTATAAACTCTGCGCTAAGCATGGCTGTAAATTACCTATCAAGACGTGCCGTGCTTTTGTTGAGAATATCTGGAACATCTGCCCTTGGGTGCAACATAGTGGGATCCAACCAGGTAAATGGAAGGTGGTAGGGTAGCAGATGGCCTCCTATGATGACACCTGCCCGGGAAAACTGACCCCTGAGGATTTTACAGTGTATAAGATAGTGGATGCAGCCCTGCATCCCCAGAAGGTGACTTTGGCACGAACAATCAGCACTCAGATGGGTAGCTCGTTGGCGGGATCGGATTCAGAGAGCTCAGAGGAAGAGGGAAGGCCAGTGGACCCTGACAAAAGAAAAGCTCATCGCCCTCACAGACATAGTAATGACCCTCCTGCGCGAGAACAAAGTGGAACCGTCCCTTAGCCCGTATAACTCCCCCGTCTTTGTCATAAAAAAGAAAGGGGGGAGTTGGAGAATGTTGATTGATCTTCGGGCAGTAAATGCCAACATGGTACCCATGGGGACCCTCCAACCTGGTCTCCCTATGCCCACTGCAGTCCCGCAAGGGTGGACTATTATATTGATTGATGTTAAAGACTGCTTCTATAGCATTCCCCTCCACCCGGAGGACAAAGAAAAATTTGCCTTTTCCCTCCCCGCGATCAATTTCCAAGCCCCCAGTAAACGTTATCAGTTCACCGTCCTACCGCAGGGAATGGCCAATAGCCCCACCCTGTGCCAGCTTTACATGGATACTCTGCTACATCCTATCAGAAAAGAATTCCCGAATTGCATGCTCATACATTACATGGATGATATCTTGATTGCAGCACCTTCTGTGACGGGGGCTCGGGCTTGCTTGCAACGCACCACCCATGTCCTCCGCAAGAAGGGGCTTCACATAGCCCCGGAAAAGGTACAGATGGATTTCCCCTATGATTACTTGGGGCATAGGATTTTTCCGGGAAAGATTAGTAGGGCACTTCCTCCGATCAACGTCGAGGGATACACTACTCTTAATGATTTTCAGAGGCTTGTTGGCGCCATACAGTGGCTGCGTCCCGCTATGCCCCTCCCATCCTCCTTAATGCAACCTCTATATGATGTCCTTAAAGGCGACTCCCATCTGTCATCCCCTAGAAGTTGGACCCCCCCAGGCAAGACAGGCGCTCTCGGAAATTTTCCGCAGAACCTCTTCCTTCTTGGTTCAATACGACCCGGAGTCGCCTGTCCTCTTCCACACACTGGGGGACAGTTCCCTGGGCTGGGGATGTTTATTCCAGAGACATGGATGCCTTGAATGGCTATACCCCCGGACCACTAAGAGCATCATCCGGGACCGGTGGGAGGCCCTGGCCTTATTTTGCCTTCAGGCCTCAGAGCGATGCCAGCGTCTCTTTGGCCTCTTGCCTGTCCTCAACTTTACCCTCCCAGAGGAGGTGACCCACTCACTAGTTGATAGATCTATCGCTTGGGCCACTGTCCTGACTACCCTCTCTCAGACCAGACTCACGCCACCTCCCGTGGTTAGAGTGTTCGCTGAACTGCACCTTTCCCGCCCGCGCCCTCTAGTGTCCCCAGAACCAGTGACCGGCCCTAATGTCTTCACTGACGCTACCAGGTTGGGCCGTGCTGTGGTCCATGACCCTGCTAGACCCACCACCTGGATTTTTGATACCCCCTTTGACTCCACTCAGAAGAATGAACTATATGCTATACTTCAGGCGTTCCGTCTCTACAGAGACACCCCTTTTAACCTTATTACTGACAGTATGTATTGTGCCAGGCTAATCCCTCGTTTAGAAGATGCCTTCATTTCCTCGACTTCTTCCATTAGCCCACTCCTTATACAGCTGCAATCCTCCCTCCGTGATAGAAACCACCCCCTGTTTGTTCTTCACGTGTGCTCTCACGTTTCTTCCACCGGCCCCATATTCCAGGGCAATGCGGAGGCAGATAGGGCTCTCTTGTTAAACCTGTCCACACCTGCCCAGCTGGCACATGGTAAGTATCACTTGTCATCCAGGTCGCTCCGGCGCCTATACAGCATTCCCCGGAAGGAGGCTCGCCAAATTGTGCGCTCCTGCACTTCTTGTGCTCCCTTTAGACAAGCCCTCCCCGCGGAGAGGTCTAACCCACGTGGGGACGGCCCCAATGCTCTTTGGCAGATGGACATTACTCACCTGGGTCGTAAGTACATCCATGTCTCGGTGGACACCTTCTCCTCCTTCACCTTCGCCTCTCTACAGCCAGGAGAAGCGGTTAAACACGTTCTCTCACATCTATATGCCCAGATGGCTGTCTTAGGCGTCCCCTCGGCTATCAAAACCGATAATGGGCCCGCCTACACCTCGAGAGCCTTTGCTTCCTTTTGCAAAGAATTTTCCATTTCCCATTCCACCGGGATCCCTTACAATCCCACTGGCCAAGCTTTGGTAGAAAGAGCAAATCGCACACTCAAAACTACGCTCTTTAAACAGAAAGGGGGAGTTGGCAGGTCACTGACCCATTCAGACCTGTCTCAGGTACTATTTACCATGAATTTCCTACAAGTCAGGGATGACGGCACTACAGCCGCCCAGAGATTTTTCTCCCCAAAAGGACATGCTAAGAAAGAACCAACGCTCCTGCCCTCTCCCACCAAGGCCCAACCAGGCTCTAAAGTCATGTGGAGAGATGAAGAGGGAGGTTGGCATGGCCCTGTAACGGTAAAGAACAGAAGACAGGGCCACCTGTCATTTCATCCCGAGGATAAGATAGAAGAGCCAGAAAGATGGCTCCCTGTTTACAAGATAAGAGACCTTGATTAATGCCCAACCCTACGGGGTGAGAGGAATTTCTTCCTTTTTCAGGCCTTCTGATCGTCGTAGGGATCCTTGGAGGTGCTCCATCTGAAGGAAATCTGACATGGGGAATACTCCGAGTTATTCCCTCTCCCCTTCCGGTAGCACGGAACTCCCCGATCTACCCTCGCCTGCTAGTGACCAATACATCGATGGGGCTCCCTTCTGCATATATGGACCCCGCTGAAGCACCGGTCCAGAACTCCTTCTGCTGGGACCTGAACAACTCCCTATGTTTCGACATCGGGGAAGAAAATCGGTCCTGGAACTTCAACTCCACAGGGCAGAACGATTTTAACTATAGCACTGCCCCGACTGACCCCTGCGTCGGCCTTTTCCCGCAGACGACTGTCAGCCCAGCAGGGACAAAAAAGGGGACCCAGCTCCGAGGCCTTCTGGGTTGGCGACCCCTGGTGAATCAAACTCAACGGGACTTCACGATTCCTCGGTGGGGCCCCTCATGTGTGGCCACAGGGGAAGACATCGAGGATCCCATACCATGGAGGGATTGCCAGATGGCGGGAGGATACCCCCTTGAGGGTGAACAAGGACGCTGATTCTGGGAATCACCCTACTTGTTGTCTGTTTCTGCCGCCTAGCTAGGCGACAGAGGGGCTATATGCTTCTTACTCAGAAAGCCTTCATGGCCATGGAGACGGGGGAGGATCCCCAAGTCTGGCTAGCCGCCATGCATGACATGTGACACCTAGGGGTAAGACGAGGTAAACCCCAAGACGGGCAACCTCTCCTAACCCAGCCACCTAAGACAGGCCCTGAGGGTGTCGGGCGCCTAGGACGGGCAAGGTCCTGGGTTGAAGGAGATGACCTAAGACAGGGTTCCTCGCCCCCGGCTATCAGAGGCCAGTAGAAATGACACCGCTTAAGGCTAACCTCAGCACCGCTTAAGGTCACACCAAGTGATAACCTTGTAAAACAGAAAGGGGGAGATGTTGGGGGCGGGGGGAAGAGGCTTGGCGGTCGCTTAGCGGGGGAAACATAATCACCTTATAAGGGAATGTTACAGAACTCGGCCCCTCATTGAGTAAGAGTTCATGGGAGGGAGGACAGAAGGGATAAAAGTGTCTGCTGAGAGGTTGGGCGGGAGCGGGGATGTGATCACAGAAGAATAAAGACTCATTATCCACCTCAGGCGCTCTGTCTGGTTCTTCCCCCATCAAAGAGTGGGGGCCCGAAAACTCATCACGCGTTGGACTGGTGAGTAAGAGGACGGACTAGCATAAAGAAGCCGGCGTTGTAAATAAAAACCTGGCAGGATCTAGTGATGGAAAAATGCTCTGACATCATGGAATCGGAGGACAAAGTAGTTATTGAAAGAGTACATCGATCCCCAAGCAGAAAAAGATCCTAAAAGGAAAACACCAAGGAATGTTGTGGCCAAACTCCAGAACTATCAGATAAAAGAGAAAATCCTGCAAGCAGCCAGAAAGAAACAATTTAAATATCAAGGAGCCACAGTAAGGATCACACAAGACCTGGCTGCATCAACTTTAAGGGATCGAAGGGCCTGGAACAAGATATTTCAAAGAGCACGGGAGCTTGGAATGCAGCCAAGAATCTACTTCCCTGCAAAGCTGAGCCTTCTGTTACAGGGAAAAAGATGGACATTTAACGAAATGGAAGAATTCCAAAAATTTCTGATGAAAAGACCAGAGCTAAACAGAAAATTTGGATATCAAACAGGAGGTTCAAGAGACACATGAAAAGGTAAAAAAAAAGGGGGGGGCGGTAAAAGGAAAAAAATGCAATCCAGCAAGTTGAAACTGGCTATATCCCACCATGGGGGGGCAGGTAGAGACTCTCATAAATCCTGAAAATCCTGAGAAATGTAACTCTAACAGAGAGAATATACCTAGCCAGAAATGCTGGACATCCATGACCTATCCATGAGACTGATATCTAATGGGATGTAACTGGCTTTAACTCCACTGGGGAGAAAGACTCTAATAACTCTCAGGAATTTTGACTCTATTCAACAGAATATACTGAACTAGAAGGGACAGACACTCAGAATTTTCTATGACTTAGATAGAATGATCTAAAAAAATACACTACCTCCCTAAAAAGGGGGACAGGAAAGAGACGGGAGGAGGGAGGGGATTGAATGGGACAAATCTCATTACACTAAGAGGTACAAAAAATCTATGGTAATAGAGGGGAAGAAGGGAGTAGAGGAGAAACACCTGAATCTTCTTCTCATCAGACTTGGCTTAAAGTCAACCTACACATAATCATTTAACTTATAAAACATCTAACCTTTCAAGAAGTAAAAGGGGAAAAGGGGAGGGGGGACAGAGAAAGGAAAGGGGAGTGGAGGAAATAAAGGGAAATAACAAAAGGAAGGGAAGGGAACAGGGAAAGGGGAAGAGCGATATAAGAGGGCAAACACACTGAAGGGGGTGGTATTCAAAAACAAAATAAGGGGGAATATGGATAAAAGGGGGGGAAGGGGGAAAATACAAACAGAGGGAAGATAGCACAGAGGGCAATAAAGAATTAGTAATCATAACCTTAAATGTGAATGGGATGAACTCTCCCTTAAAACGTAAGCAAATAGCAGAGTGGATTAAAAACCAGAATCCTACAATATGTTGCTTACAAGAAACTCATTTGAAGCAGAGAGATACATATAGAGTAAAGGTAAAAGGTTGGAGCAAAATATATTTTGCTTCAGCTGAAGTAAAAAAAGCAGGGGTAGCAATCCTTATCTCAGACAAAGCAGCAGCAAAAATAGATAGTGTTAAAAGAGATAAGGAAGAAAACTTTATCCTCCTAAAAGGTACCATAGACAATAAAGTCATTTCAATATTGAATATATATGCACCCAGTGGGACAGCACTCAAATTCTTAGAGGAGAAACTGAAAGAATTACAGGAAGACATAGACCGCAAAACTCTACTAGTAGGAGACCTCAACCTCCCGCTATCAGATCTAGATAAATCAAGTCATAAAACAAACAAGAAAGAAATTAGGGAAGTAAAGAGATTGTTAGAAAAATTAGATATGGTAGACTTATGGAGGAAACTGAATGGGGATAGAAAGGAATATACCTTTTTCTCTACAGTACATGGAACTTATACAAAAATTGACCATGTACTAGGACATAAAAACCTAATGATCAACTGCAGAAAGGCAGAAAAGGTGAATACATCTTTCTCAGATCACAATGCAATAAAAGTCATATGCAATACTGGGCCAAGGAGATATAGACCCAGAGCAAATTGGAAACTGAATAACCTCATCTTAAAAAATGAGTGGACTAAAAAACAAATTATAGAAAGAATTAACCATTTTATCCTAGATAAGGATAATAATGAAACAACATACCAAAACCTATGGGATTCATTCAAAGCAACTCTCAGGGGATATATTATAGCTCTGAATGCTTATATGAATAAATTGGAGAAAGAGGAAATCAATAAACTAAACATGCAACTAAAAAAATTAGAGAAAGAACAAATCAAAAATCCCCAATCAAATACCAAATTAGAAATTTTAAAAATCAAAGGAGAAATTAATAAAATTGAAAGCAAAAAAACTATTGAATTAATAAATAAAACCAAAAGTTGGTATTATGAAAAAACCAATAAAATTGATAAACCTCTGGTCAATTTGATTAAAAAAAAAGAAAGAAGAAAACCAAATTGCTAGTATTATAAATGAAAAAGGTGAACTCACCACCAATGAGGAGGAAACTAAAGTAATAATTCAAAATTATTTTTCCCAACTTTATGCCAATAAATTTGATAATCTAAGTGAAATGGATGAATATTTACAAAAATATAAGTTGCCCAGGTTAAATGAAGAAGAGATTAAATACCTGAACAATCCTATCTCAGAAAAAGAAATTCAACAAGCCATTAGTGAACTCCCTAAAAAAAAAAATCTCCAGGGCCTGATGGATTCACAAGTGAATTCTACCAAACATTTAAGGAACAATTGGTTCCAATCCTATATAAACTCTTTGGAAAAATAGGGAAAGATGGAACTCTGCCTAACTCTTTCTATGAAACCAATATGATATTGCTACCTAAACCAGTTAGAGTTAAAACAGAGAAAGAAAATTATAGACCTATTTCCCTCATGAATATAGATGCAAAAATCCTAAATAAAATCTTAGCAAAATGACTACAACAAGTCATCACTAGGATAATACATTAAGATCAAGTAGGATTTATTCCAGGAATGCAGGGTTGGTTCAATATTAGGAAAACTGTTAGTATACTCAATTATATCAATAACAAACCAATCAGAAACCATATGATCATATCAATAGATGCTGAAAAAGCTTTTGACAAAATACAGCATCCATTCCTATTAAAAACACTAGAGAGTGTAGGAATAAATGGACTGTTCCTTAAAATAATGAGCAGTATCTATCTGAAACCATCAACAAGCATTATACTCAGTTGGGAGAGGCTAGAGGCATTCCCAATAAATCAGGGGTTAAACAAGGGTGCCCATTATCACCACTACTATTCAATATTGTATTAGAAATGTTAGCATCAGCAATTAGAGAAGAAAAAGAAATTAAAGGAATTAGAATTGGGAAGGAAGAGACAAAACTCTCACTATTTGCAGATGACATGATGGTCTACCTAGAGAATCCCAAGAAATCATCTAAAAAACTACTGGAAACAATTAGCAATTTAACAAAGTTGCAGGTTATAAAATAAACCCCCATAAATCCTCAGCTTTCCTATATATGACTAGCAAGAAACAGCAGGAAGAGCTAGAAAGAGAAATTCCATTCAAAGTAACCTCAGACAGTGTAAAATACTTGGGAGTCTATTTGCCAAGACAGACTCAGAATCTTTTTTGAAAACAATTATAAAACACTTCTCACACAAATTAAATCAGATTTAAATAACTGGGCAAATATCAACTGCTCATGGATAGGTAGAGCTAATATAATAAAAATGACAATTCTACCAAAACTAAACTATGTATTCAGTGCCCTACCAATCAAAATTCCAAAAAATTACTTTAATGAACTAGAAAAAATTGTAAGTAAATTCATATGGAGAAATAAAAAGTCAAGAATTGCCAGGAGCTTAATGAAAAAAAAGCAAACAAAGGTGGCTTAGCACTACCCTATCTAAAATTATATTATAAAGCATCAGTCATCAAAACTGTTTGGTATTGGCTAAGAAATAGAGTGGAGGACCAGTGGAATAGACTAGGTGTAAAAGCAGGAGAGGATTATAGTAATCTGCTGTTTGATAAACCCAAAGAGTTAGGCCACCTGGATAAAAACTCCCTCTTTGATAAAAACTGCTGGGATAATTGGAAGTTAGTATGGAAGAAACTTAGATTAGACCAACACCTCACACCCTTTACCAAGATAAGATCCAAATTGTTACAGGACATAGACATAAAAAACAATACTATAAGCAAATTAGAAGATCAAGGACTAGTCTACCTGTCAGATCTATGGAAAGGGGAACAGTTTATGACTAAGGAAGAGTTGGAGAACATCACTAAAAACCAATTAGATGATTTCGATTACATTAAATTAAAAAGTTTTTGCACAGGTAAAAACCAATGTAATCAAAATCAAAAGAAAAGTAGTAAATTTGGAAACAATCTTTACAACTAATGATTCTGACAAAGGACTCATTTCTAAAATATACAGAGAACTGAGTCATATTTTTAAAACAAAAAGCCATTCCCCAATGGACAAATGATCAAAGGATATGCAAAGGCAATTTACAGATGAGGAGATCAAAGCAGTCCATAGCCATATGAAAAAATGCTCTAAATCATTAATTTTTAGAGAAATGCAAATTAAAGCTTCGTTGAGGTACCACCTCACACCTCTCAGATTGGCCAGTATGACCAGCAAGGATAATGATCATTGTTGGAAGGGATGTGGGAAATCTGGGACACTATTACACTGTTGGTGGAGCTGTGAACTCATCCAACCCTTCTGGAGAGCTATTTGGAAGTATGCCCAAAGGGCAACAAAAATGTGCATACCCTTTAACCTAGCAATACCACTACTGGGTCTATACCCTGAAGAGATGAGGAAAAAGGGTAAAAACATTACTTGTACAAAAATATTTATAGCGGCCCTGTTTGTAGTGGCAAAGAATTGGAAATCCAGCAAATGTCCTTCAATTGGGGAATGGTTTAGCAAACTGGTATATGTATGTCATGTAGTACTATTGTTCTATTAGAAATCAGGAGGGACGGGATTTCAGGGAAACCTGGAGGGATTTGCATGAACTGATGCTGAGTGAGATGAGCAGAACCAGAAAAACACTGTACACCCTAACAGCAACATGGGAATGATGTTCAACCTTGAAGGACTTGCTCATTCCATCAGTGCAACAATTGGGAACAATTTTTGGCTGTCTGGAAAGAGAGTACCATCTGTATCCAGATAAGGAGCTGTGGAGTTTGAACAAAGTACAAGGACTATTCCCTTTAATTCAGAAAAAAAAACCCAGATGTCTTATGGTTTGATCTGGTTACCTCTGAGAATTCTGTTCTCTTTAAGGATATGATTTCTCTATCATCACACCCAATTTGGATCAAGGTACAACATGGAAACAAAGTAAAGATTGATGGATTGCTGTCTGTGGGGTGGGGGTGGGGGGAGGGAAGCAAGATTGGGGGAAAACTGTAAAACTCAAATTATATCTTTAATAAAAATTAAAAAAAAAACTCAGTGCCTTTTTTAAATTTACCTTAGCTTCAATTGCCAGCCTCATTGCATGACTTTTAGTATTTTTGACATTATTTTCTAGACCAATACATGTTTCTATATTCATCTTTTGTTGCCTTTACATTTCTTATTTTAATATGAACTGGGGGGATTGGTTCATACTGGTTTCCCTAGATAACTTTCCAATTTTCTTCCTCATTGAAAGTATTCTCTTTGATTTTTGAAATTTCATTCCTGAAAGATTCTCATCCCTCTGGAACATATTTTTTTTAACTTGAAGTTTAGTCTAAGAGATCCTACTAATCTTCTCTAAATACTCACTACTTTCCCTAAATGTAGGTTGCATGTTGTATCTATTGCTACCTTCCCTTTTCTATTGCAAATTCTAAAAAGAGCCATTCTCTTTTCTTCTAGGATTCTATTATTTCTTCCCTGGATCCAGTATATCCAGGTTGGTAGGCATCAGAATGAAAATTAAGTTCTCCTTGTGATGAAAGTTTTAAGGAAAAATCAAGAAATTATTACCCGTTTCGCTTTAATAGAAAGTTTCAGGAACTATTTGGATAATTGAAGTAACCTCTTACTATCATGGTTCTACATTTGTGAAGGTCTAGTTCTACTATATTAAATGGCATACAAATATCCTTTGCTATTTAATTTTCATGTGAACCTTTTATATTAAATATAATGCTACTTTACTTTCCTCCACCATTATCATCTCCTTATCCTCTTACCTATTCTGTTTTTATTTTAATGAGAACCTTCCAGAGTCATTTTATAGTCATAGTTCTCATCTTATTAACCTTCACTGATTCCCAATATATTTGCTTCCTTATTTAGGATCTCTGATTTATTGTTTATTACCTATGCATTTATGAAATTGAATAGAGTTCTAGGGGTTTTCTTACAAGAACCTGATATACTTGTCTTTGGATCTCTTTCAACATCTTCTAAGATGTATTACATATAGTACATACTTTAAAAACATGTTTGTTGTCTTTCAATTTAAATAGGAAACATTTCCCACTATTTTTTCCTAAGATTTACTTTGCTAGTATTATTATGAAGAAATTTAATCTACCTTAAATTTTTATATTATTTTTTGGATATTTTATACTTTTATATTAAAAAGTTATCTTTATACAGTTTTTTAAGAAAGGAATATATTCGTTTATATAAGCACATATATAGAGCTAATCAGGCTTATTCTAAGTGGAGTATGCTGACTGATATGCATAATTTGACCTGCTTGTGATCAAATCATGTCAAAACATCTATAATTTACATATAAATAGCATGATATCAGAACTGGATATGTTCTAAAAGTCTATAGAGATTCAAATGAACAGCCCAAGTGCATGTTGTAAAGAATTTAAATTCCATTAATGACACAAGAAAACTTTCAAAGAAGTTCCCAAAATGTCTTTACTTGATGAACTGTTATAAGATCAACACAAAAGTTTAATTTTTCACAGTCTTTTTTAATTACATCACCTAGTATAAAACTTAGGTCAAGGCACTGCTCATATAAACTACACCTGCAGATTCTCTGACTTTTTAGAATCTGAATTTAAAAAAAATATGTTGAATCTGATTCTTCCCTTGTGTAAAAGGAACATAAATTCAGTTATATTTGGCAAAGGTATAGTAACAAACTGAAATGTAAATACCAATTTCCCCCATCATTAAAGATTGCTCAAATTCCATTGCCAGGCCTGAAGCTTTTTTAAATTAGAATGACTTCAAATGTATCAGGGTTAAAATAAAACAATAATTAGCTAGAAAGAATAGAAGTTAAAAGCAAATTATGCCTTAAGCCCTCTTATGTTGACATATGTAATGTCTGAGTGATTGACTTAACTCTTTTAGGATAAACTCTGACAGATCCAGGACCAGGTGCATTCCATACAGTACTGAACATATTGAGAGGCTTCATTTTATATTTCCAGATGACAAAACATTGTTATGCTATTCTGTTTTGACATATGGACTGCACTCAGACTCATGCAGAGAACCTAAACATGACCTTTTTACTTTGGAAAAATAGACCTCTAGAGGGAAAAAATGTTAAAAGAGTTAGGAAACTCTTTAATTCCTCCCCTTTCAAAGTAGAAAATTATCTTTAAGGGATCTGCTTATATTAATATTGTGTTGTTTGAAAGTATGACTACTTGTGAGTTTGGTTAATTTTCAGTACTCTTTCTCAGGGATAAGATTCATTAAGGAAAAGAAATAAAAACAAAAACATACATTGTGTGAGAACTAGTCCCAAGAAGACTAAATGTCTTCCATTTTAATGTAATTGAAATTCAGATGATGACCCGAGGAATTACAATACAAACTCAAACTAGTTTTAATTGAAGAAATAGGCCTATTCCTTTACTAATGGGTCAGTCAGTTGGTTTCTTTTATACTCGAAGAGGACAAAAATGGCATTACTGGTATGGAGTCAAAGTACAGTGTGTCTGACTGTGGCAATCACACTAATATGAGATCAGAAAGCTCTACCACAAGTGTGGCACAAGTAGTCCATAGGAATATTTGAAAGTGGAGATGCTTCTAAATTTCTGTATCTCACAATTATTTTGAGCTACTGTAATTCTACGTTGCTTATAGAGCACAATGAATTCTTTGATGTAGGCAAACCATTCTGGGTGGTTCTTTACCAGATTCTCCCATATTTCACAATCAATTACAAAATTCTTCAGTAAGACATTGAAAGTGTCCTTATATTGCTTTTTCTGACATCTCTGTGAGTTCTTACCTTGTGTGAGTTCTATCTAAAATGCCTTTGAGGCAAACATACATTTAACATTCAAACAATGTGATTCCATTGGAGTTGCATTTTCTATGGTAGAGTTTGAATGCTTTGCAATTTAGGTAGAGAAAGGATTTTAGTGTCTTGTTCCTTAACTTGCCCAATGATGTTAAAAATTTTCCTAAGACAATTCAAATGGCAGCAATTCAGTTTTCTGGAGTGGTATTGGTATATGTCCAGATTTTACAGATATATAATAATGATTATAGCACAATAGCTCTGTGGAACTTCAATTTGAAATAGGCAGACAAATATCATTTTTCTTCCACACTTTCCTTTGAATTCTCCCAAACACTTGAGCTCTTACAGTTTATGTGCACATTCCTAGAAAATATGGTTCCAGGGTAATAGAAGTTTTCTGCAACATTCAAAATTTCTCCATTTTCTGTAAGGATTCTCACTGCTGGCTCATGGAGAACCTCTGCTTTATTGGTGTTAAATGGTTAGGTCAAATTATTGTAAGAAGCAGAGAATCAATCCATCTCTGTTGAATTTCAGCCTCAATGACCATATTGAATCCACATCATCAGCGAACAAAATGGTCACACACCAACTCTCCTATTTTTGTCTTGACTTGTAGCCTTTTCATGCTAAATAATTTACCATCAATGTAGTAGTTGACCTTGATGCCATTTTCTTTTCTGTTGAAGGCATATGACACCATCACTGAAAATAATCATGCTAAAAAGCATGAAAGCAAGTGCATAGCCCTGCTTTACTTCAGTGATGACTGGGAAATTATGACAGCATTGACAGTTATCTAGATCCCATACAAATATACTATCATGAAGCTAACATAAAATATTGATGAACTTCTCTGGGCAATCAAATTTTTCCATGACCATGCCCTCATGAGGGTTGGTCAAATAGATGAATGTTGTTTACAGACTCTGCTCTGCTCCTAGTATTTCTCTGGGAGTTGTCTGGCAAAAAACCATACTGGCCCCTTCTGAAGCACACTGTCAGGATTCTGGCAAGAATATTGCTGGCAATGACAAACAGAGAGACCTTCTCCCCTCAAGATTGTCACAGAACAAGCTATTTCTTTTTCATTTATAGAGCTAGACAATGAAGACATTCTTGAACTCCTGGGGGATAATTTCCTCTTATCATACAATTTGGAAGATTTCAGGCAGCTTTTTAATGAGCAGTGGACCCCTGTCTTAAAAATCTCAAATAGAATAGAATTAGTACCAGGTGCTTTGCCAAAGCAGGAGAGACTAGGCATTCAAAATCTCTTCAGTTGGAAATTCATCTAGAAAGTAATGATCTATTGAGAATACTATGGAAATGTTCAACCATCTCACCAGGAATGTGTTTTTATCAGTAATCAGTGTGCCTCCATCAACATGGAGTAGTTGGAATGCATTATGTATCTTTGGCCCATAAATAGCCTTCAGTATATCATAAAAGCACTTTCAAATGTTGCTACTAATATAAAATCTACCTTCTTTTTCAGCTACCATTTCAATGAGCTAAGAACCTTGTATCTCTCTAAACTTCACTAGCATTTTTCTTTTGATGAAGTTAAATACTACCTTCTTGGAGATGGACAAATCATTATCCTGCTGGTAAATGCTATGAAGTTCTTATTTTTTTTGTTTAGCAGCTTCTGGATTTCTCCATCAGTTTCATTAAATAAATCTTAATGTTCTGGAATATTTTGGCCCAGGTGTACAGCATTGTGCACCAAATCTCTGAAGGCTGTCCACTCTTTTTATGCTCTACCGTTGCCAACTTTGTATTGGTTCAACTTTCCCTCCAAATTAGCAAAAAAAAAAAACTTTTCTTGTTTGGAGAAGTACTCTAATCTGGTAATCTAGCCTTGGGTTTATCATTTTTGTTCAATGCAAATGTTTAGCTTGAAGTGAATGTTTTTTGATACACCACTCTATATAATACATTGCCTTTATCACTCTCACATTTTATCTTTCTCTTCTCCTTACAATAAGTCTATTAAATGTCAATATTTACTTGGAGAAGGCTTTGACATGGGTTTATTGCATTTCAGTAAATAGAAGGCAGTATTGGTGATGAGAAGGTCATGAGACACACAAGTCTTCATAAGAAGAGGCCATTGCTATTGCTGTTTCTAACACCATTCCTTCTAAGGACTTCCTACCATGTCTCATATTCTATACCTATTCTGGTGTTAAAGTCACTCAGAATTACAGACATGTTCTCTTTTGACACATTAATAATGAGGGTTTCCAGGTCTTTATAAGATTTGTTTTGATTTCATGATGATTCATCATGATGGTGATGAATGAATGAATCATCACTGATGATGGTGGTGCACATGTTCATGCAAGTGGCAATCATGTTGCCACTCCTTTTGGAGGGCATACAAATTTAGTTTTAGTTGCAAAACCTATGTCAGCTTCATAATACTCCCCATCCCTGAAGTAATTCCAGAATATATCTACATCTACATCTACATCTACATCTACATCTACATCTACATCTACATCTACATCTACATCTACATCTACATCATCTACATCTACATCTACATCTACAGCTACATCTACAGCTACATTTACATCTACATCTATATCATCTGTATCTGTATCTGTATCTGTATCTATCTCCATCTATATATCTGTATTGTATCTATCTGTATCTATCTATCTACCTATCTATCTATTTATCTATATATACTTTTTCCTCTGATTTTGGTAAACTGGCCTCAATTTTCCAGTCTTATTTTACTTAGGTCTACTATTTAGATGAGATATCTATTGAGTTTTCCTTTAGTAAGAAATGTTTGTCTTTCAGGTTGACTGGATTTCTTGTTGTCTAAAAGCATGTGCACATTTCGTTTACCAATGGTGTGTGGAATCATTTTTGCAAAAGTTTTTGTATATTTTTTTGCATGTTTGGACCACAGCATTAGATTCCTTCCTGCTTTATTAAGCAGACCAGGGCTAATTTTGATGAAGCAAACAATTTCTATTTCACCTTTTCTAGCCCCTTCCTCATGACAGGAGATGAGAACTGTGTTTTTTTTTTAAAGGTGACTCAGATATCCAAGGGGTTGCCAAATCCCACTACTGCTTCAGTCCAATGAGAAGATGACTCTTTGGTCTGAGCTGATGATGTGCTGGGTTGTGACTACAACTCCTAGTGCATCTGCACCTGCTTCTTCATCACTTGTTTGGCACCACAGTGCTTTGAGATAGGTAAAAATAGTAAAATGGTATGGGTAAAACACTAATTCCACTACTAGATTTATTTCCAGAGACAATTAGGGAAAAAAAATAAGAATCTATGTTTTAAAATGCTTTTAGCAGTTCTTTGTGGTGATAATGTATTGGAAATTTCAGGGATGTTCATTAATTGGGGAACAGCTGAAAAATATACAGTATATGATTGTGATGAAATACTTTTGTTCCATAAGAAATGATAAGCTCAATGATCTTAGAAAAACTTGGAAAGACTTGAGCAAACAAAGAGTGAAATGGGGAGAACCAAGAAAATATTGTATATAGTAAAAGCAATGTTATTTTAAGAATAACTTTGAACAAATAAGTCAATTTGATTATTATAAATATCCAAATTAATTAAAAAAGAGATAAAGGAATGATAAATAGAATTATGTATAGAATAATTTTACATATATGCTTCCTTGTGCCCAATTGTAGCTCACTGGAGGGGGGGGGAAGATAAGAAAGGAGAAATTTACATGAAAGCTATTATATATTTGAAAGGACTAGCAAGTTCTATACAATAGATTTGCAGCTTCATGTGCAATCATCTTATTATGCTAAGCTATGGAAAATCTTGTTTTATTCTATAAAGCAAAAGTAAAATAAACAACTTTAAAAAATGGCATGAGTGATGTCTTTTGACTAACATGTTAACTCTCTTTTCCAGAGTCTTTACAATTCAGTGGTAAGATAAGTAATTATGGCTTGGGGTGCAGTGGATGACTTTAGTATCTTTTAGCATATAAGTTCAAAGTTCTCTACAGTACCTGCTCCCCTCGTCTTCATGGTCTACTGGAACAAATTGTTTTCATCCATCCATTCTAGGGGAAATCTTCAAATGCTGGGGAAGATACCTCCCTGACTGACCCATGGGTTTTAGGCTTATTAATTATTCTTCACCTGTTTTAGCCCATCTGCCAAGTCAATTTATGGGTATGGCTGCTGAGTATGCTAAAGCTTCTTGGAACCACAGGTGAGAGCTAGGTGAACATCAAATGTGGAAAGCAACCCTGAAAAGAGCTCAGCAAGCCTTCATACCAGACCTGACTCTTGTATACCCCATTCCAAAAACCTCATCATAGGAGAGATGTGACTGAGTTCTGGAAGTTTTGGTCAAAGGAGAATAAAGTCTATCAGGCCTTACCAAACTAACAATACTTTAAATATTTGTCCAAGAATGAATTGCATCTCTGTTGTCCAAGGATTAGATAAGCTAACTTCAGTGAAATGCATCTTTTTATTTATAAGAAGATAATGTTTCTAAGTTACTATAAAACTACAAAACCATGTACTTTTTCAAAAAACCTTATGATTTGCATCAAAGGAGATAATACCCACACTGACAAAACACAGACTTTTGAAGTACTAAAGTGGGTTGCTTTGTAATTTGTTTGACCCATTATTCTTGAAATATTGGTTTACATAACTTTTTATGGAATTTTCTTCTCAATATCTCCACTTTAAGAAAGATATCCAGAACAACCATATTATAATCCCTCTTAAATTTGAATTCCTCAACACTCTGGACTCTCTCTATCTTGCCATAGATAACTCCTCACCCTAGAAGTTAACAATACTCCTGTACTTCTCACACAGAACTATCCTTTGGTTCCTATGGTCTCTTCCTCTGATGGGTTGCTTCTTTCCAGAACAAGCTGCCTAGTGAATCTTATTATTTTGTCCAATCTTTATACCATCTATCCCTATCTCTCTCTCTCTCTCTCTCTCTCTCTCTCTCTCTCTCTCTCTTTATCTATCTATCTCTCTCTATCTACATCTACATCTACATCTACCTATGTCTCTATGTCTATATCTTTATCTATATCCACACACATATGAATATAATGTATATATATATATGTATGTATATATGTGTGTGTGTGTGTGTGTGTGTGTGTGTGTGTGTGTGTGTGTGTGTGTGTTCAAGGAATCTCCCTCTGCTGGAAAACTCATATCTTGAAGGAAAAGGGAGTGCAGTTTGAAAACAAATACTTTGTTTGACGGCCACATTTCAAAGGTGAGGGCCAGAAGGAGAAGGAGTAAGACTCCTCCCAATCCTTTCATCACAGCTCCTGCAGAATCTTTTCATTTTATACAAGTAAACAGTTCACATAAATGTAATCATACTTGCAGCTCCATTGGAGTATAATATTTCTCTCCAGGCTGTTCTTATATTCTGAACTTTTTCAACCATAATCCCATCCAGGTACCCATACCCTTTGCTTTGACTTTTAAATTTTCTATTATATGCTATCTTTACTGATTAGAATGTAAGTTCCTGAGGGTAAGAAATATCTTTATATTTATGTTCGTATTCCCAGCACTTAACAGGGAGATTGGCTCATAGAAAATACCTCATAAACATATGCTATCTTAAGTGTGAAGTTATAATACCTGGAAAATTGGGTCTATAATTTACTTCCAATATAATTCAAATGAGTAAGTGGATTATCTGTACCTGGAACATTCTAGTCACACTCTGATTTATTTTTACCTTGGCATGAAAGTAGGAAATAGCAGTGCAGATCACTGATATGACAAATACTTAATTTGTGCCTTTATATAATTTGATTGGAATATTATCATTAAAAAAAGAGGCAATGAGGAGGCACAATATATTCATGCCAGACATGAAGTCAGAAAGATCTAATTTCAAAACTAGTCTCAGATATTTATGGGTTATATGACCTGCTTTAGGTGATACTGCTTGCCTCAGCTTTCTTCTCTGTAAAAAGGGTAATAGTAATATAATCGTAAAATATTACTGCAGTATCACCAAAATTATACACTATGACCAGGTGAGATTTATACTGGAATGCAGGGCTGTTTCAATATTAGGAACAGTATCAGAATAATTGACCATACTAATAGCAAAACCAACAGAAATCATATGAGTATCTCAATAGATGCAGAAAAAGCATTTGACAAAATATAATATCCATTCCTATAAAAAAACACATAGGGATTGGGGCAGCTAGGTGGCGCAGTGGATAAAGCACCGGTCTTGGAGTCAGGAGTACCTGGGTTCAAATCCGGTCTCAGACACTTAATAATTACCTAGCTGAGAGGCCTTGGGCAAGCCACTTAACCCCATTTGCCTTAAAAAAACACACACATAGGGATAGAAAAAAAATGGAGTTTACCTTAAAATGATAAACAATATTTATATAAAACCATCATCAGCCATTAACCCTGAGGGGGATGAGCTAGAACGCCTTCCCAGTATATTCAGGGGTGATATCTATTATCATGCCTAATATTTAAAATTGTACTAGAAATGTTAATTGTAGCAATGAGAAGAAAAAAAATTTAAAATAATAATAGGTAATAAATAAACAGAACTATTATTCTTTACAGATCATATGATGCTATGCTTAGAAAATCCTTGAGAATCAACTAAAAACTATTTAAATTAAGAACTTTTCAGCAGAATTATAGAATATATAATAAACCCATATAAATCATCAGCATTTCTATATATTACCAACAAAGATCACTTGCAAGAGCTAGGAAAAGAAATTTAAAACATAAAATAATTGTAGATGACATAAATTACCTGGGAGTCTACCTGCCATGATAAACCCAGGACCTATATGAACACAATTATTAATCAATTTTCATACATATAAAATCAGCTCTAAACAACTGGAAAATTATTAATTGCTTATGAGTAGGCTGAGACAATATAATAAAAGTGGCAATTCTACCTAAATTAATCTATTTATTCAGGTTCATACCAATCAAATTACCAAAAATTATTTTATAGAGCTAGAAAAACTATAGCAAAATTAATCTGGAAGAACAAATTAAAGAATATCAAGGGAATCAATGAAACAAAAATGCAAAAATAAAAGCATACTTATATAAGATCTCAAATTGTATTATTAAGCAGTAATTACCAAAAGAATCTGGTACTAGTTAGGAAATGCAATGGTGGATCAAGGGAATAGATTAGATACAAATTACACTATAATAAATGACCATAGTATTCTGATATATGATTACCCTAAAGGTCCAAGGTTTGGGAACAAAAACTAATTATTTGACTAAAATTGCTAAGAAAACTGAAAAGAATTATGGCAGAAACTAGGTAAAGACCAACATCTCATATTGTATGTACAATGATAAGGTCAAAATGGGGATATGATTTACACATAAAAGGTAATGGGGATTTACATATATGATTTACACATAAGCAAATTAAGAGAAAATGGATTAGTTTGTCAGCTTTATGGATAAGGGAAAAATTTAGAACTAAAGAATATTATACAGGGAATATCATGAAATGTAAAATATATAATTTTGAATACATATAATTGTAAATCTTTTGTATAAGCAAAACCAATGCAACAAAAATTAGAAGGAAAATAGAAAACTAGGAAAACTTTACAAATATTTCTGATAAGGCCTTCATGTCTCAAATATATAGATAACTGAGTCAAATACAAAAAATACAATTTTTTCTCGAATTGATAAATGGTCAAAGGATATGAACAGATAGTTTTCAGATAAAGAAATCAAAGCTATCCAAAGTCATCTGAAAAAAGTGTTCTTAATCACTATTCATTAGAGAAATGCAAATTAAAAGAACTCTGAGGTATCACCTCATATCTATCAGATTGACTAATATGAAAAAATGGAAAATGCTAGATGTTGAATGGGATGTGTAAAAACTGGGACAATAATGCATTGTCGGTGGAATTATGAACTAATCCAATCATTCTGGAGAGTAATTTGGAACTATGCCCAAATGAATTTTTTTTCTTCCAAATTACTTTGTGCATATCCTTTTATCCAACATTAGCATTGCCAGGTCTATATACCAAAGATATAAAAAAAAAGGAAAAGGAAAAGGATCTATTTGAACAAAATATTTACAGCAGTTTTTTTGTGGTGGCTAAGAAATGGAAACTAAAGGGATGCACACCAACTGGGGAAAGACTAACTGAATTGTGATATCTGATTATAAGGGAATGTTAATGTTCTATAACAATTGACAAGCAGGATAATTTCAGAAAAGCCTGGAAAAATTTACATGAACTGATACATTGAAAAGTAAATAGAACCAGGATAACATTGTACACAGTAACAGAAATATTGTTTGATGAAGAACTTTGACTTAGCTATTCTCAATAATACAAATTCCAAAGGACTAATGTTGAAGTATACTATCTGCCTCTGGAGAAAGAATTGATATTTGAAAATAAATTGAAACATGCTATTTTTTACTCTTTTATTTTTTCTTTTATTTGATCCTTCTTGTATAAAATGATTAATATGAGCATGTTATACATAATTGTACATGTATAACCTATATATAATTGCTTAGCATCTAAAGGAGTGTGGATGAAAGGAAGGGAAAATGGAGAAACTTTGGATCTCAAAACTAAATAAAATCAGGGGCAGCTAGGTGGTGCAGCCCTGGAGTCAGGAGTACCTGAGTTCAAATCTGGCCTCAAACACTTAATTATTACCTAGCTGTGTGACCTTGGGCAAGCCACTTAATCCCATTTGCCTTGTGAAAACCTAAAAAAAAAAAAACCTAAATAAAATCTAAAATGAATGAATGAATTAATGAATGAATGAATAGATAAATAAATACAGTATTGCAATGACAAAAAATATCTAAAAGAACTCAATAATAACACTTATTTCAGAGTTGTTGTGAGGATCAAATGAGTCAATATATATGTCCAGCATTGTGTTATATAAATTCTGGCTATTATTGTTATTAAAAGCAGATCTTTCTATTTTTAGGACAAATTATCTATTGGATAATTATCCAATTATCTCTTGTTACTATACATTGAAGCATAGAGCAAGTACTTCTGTTTCAGCTAAATTAGCCTCCTTACCATTTATTCTTAACATTTTGCTTGGTTTTTTTTTATCTATGTGTTTTGGGCAGTGCTTGGTGCTCCCCATGTTTTGATTTCACTGTCTGTTTCATTTTATCTATACCACCCATTCTTAGCTCATTTTCCTTTAAAAAAGATCTTCTAGCTGAATATTATCTTTTCTTCCTTTACTCTCAGTTTTTTTTTTGACCCATGGCTTCATTGAAACTGGGTCCTTACATCCCTAGCCTCTTCTCCTAAAACAGTTTTCCCTCTATTCTGAATCTGTCATTGCTATAAAGGTTTGCCTAACTCCTTAATCACCAATAGAGTTTAGTAGATTAACACATCCAAAGGACATTGGAGATTAGAAACTTTTCATTCTCTTCAGCTATTGGCACCAATTTCTTTATCTCTGAGTGATGTTATGGCTTTAGTTGTTTCCACTCACAAGTCTGTTACTCATGATGAAGGCTTTTCTATAAGAGAAAAGAAGGACTCAAAATATGGTCAAAAGGATTATTAGTACAATGATGAATGGTTTTTACTTTACTATTTTACATTTCCCTTTGCTATATTATGTCCCCAACATCTCAAGCATCTCATAGGACAGACTAATAATAAATAAACTATTCCCCAGGAATGAGTACATCACAGGGAACACAAATGAAGAAAAATTGGGAGAGTCACTCAGGTAACCAGACTCACTTGACCTGTACTTCACCAACATAAAGAGATCTTCCATTAGTTTCCTGATTTTTTTTTTTCCTGTTACATAGTCATCGCCTAAAGGCCACTTTAGGGTACACCAATCTGACATACTCCTGCTCTCTATCAGTTTTTCTAAGTGAGCCATAGGTAGGCAACCTCAGGATAAGAGAGAGGGAGGCTGAGGAATTTTGGTCATAACTGCTTCCATTCAGTTATAGCTCAGATGTCAGTACTTCCGTTTGTACTATTCTCTTCAGAGGTGAACATTATATGTGTTTTGGTACAAATTATCTAGTGGTAGAATGTATAGACAGGGAAATATGAATGTTTTCTCACTTTCAACTCTCCACATCCTCTGTAAAGAGTGCCAGATATGATTTTGATGAACAAATAAAATATTTTTGAGCTTTTGATTAGCTGATTTCCACTCTAAGTTTACCTTCACTTTGCAAAATTGCGTGAAGCCTAAATGTTATTATTTTACTAAATGAAAGATTGCATCCAGGTGAATTAACAGATAAGGCATTGTTTCACTTCAGCTTACCCTTGTTAATACAAATTGGAGCAGTTTTATATTTTTACCTTTATTTAATAATATTTATCACAAATTTCACCTTAACCTTTAAAAATTAAGAGGACTGTGATACATTTATTTATGGTTACAAATTTTACCCCTGTTATAATAGGGAGAAAAAAATCTGAGATCGATTCAGAAATTTGGTATTTAAACAGCATCATACTGACTTTCATGGGATTAATAATTCATATATTTTATCTCATTCAGGACATTTCAGAAACTATTATACCTATACTTTTTTGGTACACTCAGTAAATTTTGTAACTTTTAAAATGCATGAAGTGAAATATAGGTTTGAGAAGCCATAATACTATCAATACATTAATATTTATGTAGCCATTTTCATGATAAATATTCCAAAATGTTCTCTGATAAAAGAAAATGAAATGAAGCATGAGCAGAATGTTGATGGTTTTAAGTCAAAAGGTCACTCAGAAAGACAAATAAACTGACTCAGAATTGCAAATGATTGACCAGATTGCCCATATGATAACAACTAGGCACACATTCCTTTGAGGTTTAAAAAGTTAAGATTTGGGAGCAATCTGTCAATAATCAGGAGTCTGAATCAAATAAAGCTTTTCCTTCCAGCAAATAAAATGAGGCCATTCTAAAATACACTAAAAATCTGAATTTGAACTCTGGTCCATTGGCAAAACTCCATTAATAAGGTTTTATAGTTCTAAAGTATAAATACAGGTAACTAGCAGACAAAATTAAATCACAAAAGTACCTTTAATTTATTGTGCAGTCATTTTCTTCACACATCACAGGAACAAATTATTATATAAATTATGTTAATATCTTTTGATGATGAAGTCACTCAACAATGAAAAAATAGATTACACAAACAAATGCTATTTAACATATACCAAATATTTCTCTAATAGTAAGTTTTCTTTATCTAGTTTTTTTTAAATGATCAATTCCATGAAAATGTATTCTTTAAGACTGATAACTTGATGGCCTGGAACCACACATTTCTCAATAAGAAAAAAAATCTTCTGGAAGTTTAGACTATGCTTTTTCCAAGCCTAAACATAATAGAATATTAATTTATCTACTGGATAATAATATCATATTACAGCTCTTATTTTAAATTATAGACTGTGCAATATTATATATATATATATATAATATATTATATATATAATGTTCCTTTTATTTCAAAATACAGATAAAAGTAGACATCATATAAAAATCTAGGGCAATGTAAATTCTTGGTAATACAGCTTATTGCTATCAAAGTTCAGTCAGATCCTTTCCACAGGTCTATTTTCTGGTTATTGCATTATAGTTGGCATTTGTGATGGCATATAAAGTTGGATGGAAGAGCAATGGTTAATCCCTGTGCATCTGTAGGTCAAAGAGCTAGCTTGCACTTTATGTTTGCAATCTGATTATAAATTAAAGTTATAGGACCTTAAATTTGGAATGGACCATAGAGATAGTTTTATTGAACTCTTTCACTTTAAGAAAACAAAAATGATTTGCACAATATTATGGAACTATTTGGGGGCAGAGCTAGGAATAGAAGTCACCAGGTTCATGATTTGAAATAACTGAACATACCAAATAATGAAAGTATATCCACTGAAAACATTTTTTTCTTTACTTTTTACCAGTGAAAGGTCCATTACTCTGCTGACTGAGATTTTTGAGCTAGACTCTCTATTGGGGTGGAAAGAGTGCTGGTCCTAGCATTGGAGGATTTGGGTTCAAATGTTATCTCTGCCACTTACTCCCTTTGTGGCCTTGGGCAGGTCACTTAACTCTTTAGTGTTTAATTTTGCTCTTTTGTAAAATAAGGGATTAATATTAGATGGCCTCTAGAGTAATTTGTATAGTTATCATTCCATAACTACCAAGAGGATGATAGGAATAGATGATATACTTTATTTTTATTATCTCCTTAAAAATAACCATCTTCCCCTGTTACAACTGAATTAACAGCTTCAATGACATCCAAGGTCACAGATAATAGGGGTCCGAAAGGAAATCTGAAGCTAGGACCCAAGGGGCTAAAAGTGAAGCTCTTGAATATACCAAGCTGCCACATAGCATGTGTCTAGGCCCTAGGAATCTCATCCTCTGAGATCATCAGTGTCCTTTAAAAGAAAGATAAAGTGATAAGATTGAGGTCAATGGAATACCAGGGAGAGAATGTCAATAGTTTATTGGAGAATAGAAAGCATGGAATGAGGTAGGGAGGAGTAGTTATTGAACTGACAATTCATTTTGCTTATTTTCCTTTTTCTATCCCCAATCATGATCCTGTTCTCATATATTACTACTGAGCTCATCTATTTTGATAACTCTAAAATCTTTTTGCTCACATCTTGGTTCTTTGTTGTGATCTGGGGTTGAAGAGGAAGGGAAAAGGAGCAAATAATGTTGTGCCTACTAAATTATAATAAATAATGCATAATGAATATCATAAATATATGGATTAATTATATTAAATAATGATATATAATATGCAATTCTAATAAAGATGAAATGTCTACTGTATGCCAAAATTCTATTAAAAATATTTTCTTATTTGATCCTCACAACAATTTTGCAAGGTAAATATTGTTATTAATCCATTAATAAAGAAATCAAGCTAAGGAAACTAAGGTAAACAGAGGGTAAATGATTTTCTCAGGGTCACCCTGAAAATGACTATCTGAGACAAGATTTGAACTTAGATATTCCAGACTCTAGCCCCATAATTCCACCATTTTTCTAGGATCTTATCATTTCTCACCTGGATTATTCCAATATTGTTCCAATTGTTATCTCTGTTTCTTGTCTCTCCTGTTAAATTTATAGTTATGGCAAAAAAAAAAAGCTTACTATGGCACAAATCTGAACATGTTACTCTCCTGTTTCAAAATGTTCAAAAGATCTTTAGGATAAAAACCAAATTCTTCATGCTGGCATTGAATATACTTTATAATTACTCCAGTCTACTTTTCTAGACTCATTTAATGTGTTTCTTTTCCATTGTATGTGGCAACAGATAGTTTCTCTTTCTCTTTCACTTTTTTCCAAATATATAAGGCAATTGACTAGCTTTTCCTTGAATTTTGCTATTTGCTGTATTCTCCTAAGCATTTCTTAGACTTGAAATCTACTTCTTCCTTACCTTCACCTCCCTCTTTCAAGTCTGGTGCTACCTCTAAGTCAAAAATCTTCCATGATATACCATTTTCACTACATTATAATTTGGTAGAAATGAAAACTAACCTCACCAATATTGATCTCAGAAACTTTCAATCCTTTATATTTTCTATGACTATATAGTGTTTGAATGGAACAATGGATTTGGAAATCAATGTCAAAGACAATGCTGATGGGAAATCTAAATGATAATTAGTCTTTTACCTTTATTATGATCCATCTAAACAAAATTATTTTAGCTGTGCAGTGAAGCTGAAAGATTACTCATTTGTTTCCATGCAAGCAATGTACACAGTCTATCTCTGATCTGGAAAGTTATACACGTGTGTGTGTGTGTGTGTGTGTGTGTGTGTGTGTGTGTGTGTATGTGTGTGTGTATGTGTGTATACAATTAACATACAATTCTATTTTTATATCTCTAAGATCTTAGCCAGAGAAAATGTCTGAGCTAAAAACACAGTTTATTCTTTTTCCCTTCTTTCCTGGGACATTCCTCAATCGTTTTCTCCCGCTGAATTCTCAATAAGTACATTGAGATTAGCAAATGCCTATGATCGACACTTTTATCACAATAGCTAGCTTAAGTGATAGAGGTAAATTTTAATAAATAGAAAGAAAACAAATTTAAAAAGCACACTTTGCCCAAGCCCAAAGAAAAAGACAGATCTATTAGGGAGCCCATTGAGATAAAGAATGATAACTTCAGGGTCTATAGGGAAAAAGGAAGGAGTTAGAGAAGAGACATGGTTTGCAAACTTGCTTCTTTTAAGGCCTAATAGTGGTTTAGTTAGTCTTCATCCAGTCAAAGCGAAACTTTTCTTCCAATGTAATCAGGGGAAAAAATATTTTAAACATTAATTTAATATTTCAACAACTCATTAATTTATCTCCCACACTTTCTGTTTGTATCAACTAACCTTTTCAGAGTTTGTGGTTTGGGCGAGTGTTTAGGTGGGGAAAGGGAAATAAAGTAGAGGAGGAGGAGAATTCATTGATCTTTAAGGTTTCTTACAAATGCCTCTTGTTGTCCTCAGCAAATCAAGTACCTTTGCTGTGTCCACATGGCCAAAAGTGGATAGCCCTCTAATATTTTGGAGAATTGCATTGTCCCTTCAAATGCTTTCTTCCAGTACCTTATAATAAAGAGTGCTATATAGCACACTTCTTCAAAAAGTTAGAAATAATGTTCTATAAAGGTTCAAGGCTACAATAATTGGTTAATCTGGAAGTTATATTCAACATGTACAGAAAGGACTAGCACCTCTGTTGTAAGAGTTTGCCAAACCCTTTTCAGAGTTGGTTATCCATGTTTGTTAAATCCTCTTTCTACTCACCCATCACCTGTCATTCCAAGAAGCTGTAGCATGAATAGTGGTAACACCCTGGAGACAGGCTTAACCAGACTGAGGGTAACTGACAGGTCTCATACCCATCATGAGATAGCAGGATGTCTACCAAAGCATGTGAAGACATTCCCTAGTAGAATGGGCAGATGAGGACAATTTGTTTCCTTGGTCGTGAAGGAGGCTGAAACAAGTATTATGGAATACAGAATCTAAAGTTATCTATTTCTTCCCTGGCCATCACTGCTGGTCTTGATTTTTGACTTGTCATTGGATTCAATGATTTTGGAAGCAAGAAAGAGACTGACAACTATCTCCACCCTATTTGTAATTTTTTTTCCTTTAAATTTATTTTTTTATTCTCATTTTGTACAAATGTTTTTCTTTACATAAATAAAATATACTTGTTTACAACTAAACAAAATACCCCTCCCCCCATGAATATAGATAGACTTGCTTGGGCAAAAAAGTAAAGGGGGAAGGAAAAAAAATTAAAATTAAAAAAAAATAGTAATAATTGTAGGTATGGCCAGGTGGTGCAATGGACGAAGCACCAGCCCTGGAGCCACGAACACCCGAGTCCATATCCAGCCCTGTAAACTCAACAATCACCCAGCCATGTGACATGCAAGCCACCCGATTCCCACTGCCCTGCAAAAACCAAAAAGAAGAAAAAAAAAGACCCAAAATAAAATAAGATAGTAATAATAGTAGGGGCAGCTGGGTGGCAGACAGAGCACTGGCCCCTGAGCCAGGAGCACCTGGGTCCAAATCTGGCCCCAGACACCCAACGATCACCCCGCTATGTGGCCCCAGGCAGGCCACCAAGCCCCACTTGCCCTGCACCCTCCCCCAAATAATAATAACAAAAAATGTGTTTCAGTCTTTGTTCCAACACCATCAACTCTGTCGTGAGTAGATCACATTCTTTATGCTAAGTCCATCACAAAAGTTACTTCCATATTTTTCCAAAATTGCCATTGCTGATCGCAACTCCCTCCTTTCTTATTTCTCCATTACCATGTACTATATTTTTCTCTCTCCTTTCAGTCTGACTCTGCTGTAGGTTTGCTGAGTGGCACAGCAGACAGATCCCTGGTCCTGGGGCCAAGAAGCCCTGAGACCCCATACCACCCCTTAGGCCCAGAATCCACCTGGCCCTATGGTCCTGGGCAGGCCATCTAATCCCAGCCCCTTGCAAGAAGTTAAAAAAAGAAAATGTGTTATATCTGACCACTGTCCCCCCATGGTCCATCCTCTCCTACTTTATTCACATCCCCACCCCTTCCCCCTGCTCCCCCCCTCCTTCTTACTCCAGTTGTCTATACCCCATTGAGTATATTTGCTGTTTCCTCTCCTAGCCATCTCTGATGAGAGCAAAGGTTCCCTCATTCCCCCTTGCAATAGTTAATTGTAATAAAAAAAATCTTATTATGTGAAATAGCTTGGACTATTCCCCCTCTCCTTTTTCTTTCTCCCATTCCATTTCCCTTTTTTTCTTATTGACTCCATTTTTACACCATATTTTATCTTCGAATTCAGCTTTCTCCTGTGCTTCAACTATAAAAGCTCCCTCTACCTGCTCTTTTAACTGAGATGGTTCATATGAATATTATCAGTATCATTTTTCTGTACATGTAGTTCATCCTCATTAAGTCCCTCATATTTCCCCCCTCTCCTCCAATCTCCATGCTTCACCTGAGTCCTGTATCTGAAGATCAAACCTTCTGTTCAGCTCTGGCCATTCCAAAAGGAACATTTGAAATTCCCCTGGTTCATTGAAAGTCCATCTTTTTCCCTGGAAGAGGACATTCAGCCTTGCTGGGTAGTTCATTCTTGGCTGCATTCTAAGCTCTTTTGCCTTCCAGCATATTGTATTCCAAGCCCTACGAGCTTCCAATGTAGTTGCTGCTAAGTCCTGTGTGATCCTGACTGCAGCTCCACGATATTTGAACTGTGTCCTTCTGGCTGCTTGTAATATTTTCTCTTTGACTTGGGAGTTCTGGAACTTGGCTATAATATTCCTGGGGGTTGGTTTTTTGGGATCTCTTTCTCAGGGGGATCGGTGGATTCTCTCCATTTCTATTTTGCCCTCTGCTTCTAGAATATCAGGGCAATTTTCCTGTAGTAATTCTTTGAAAATGATGTCAAGGCTCTTTTCCTGATCATGATTTTCAGGTATTCCAATAATTTTCAAATTATCTTTCCTAAGTCTGTTTTCCATATCAGTTGTTTTTTCAATGAGATATTTCACATTTTCTTCTAATTTTTCTTTTTTTTTTTTGGTTTTGAAGTATTGATTCCTGATTTCTGGTAAATTCATCAATCTCCCTGAATTCTATTCTTTGTCTGAAGGATTTATTCTCCTGAGAGAGTTTTCTTATCTCTTTTTCCATCTGGCCAATTTTACTTTTTAAAGCATTCTTCTCCTCAATAACTTTTTGAACTGTTTTATCCATTTGACCTAAGCTGTTTTTTAGCATGCTATTTTCTTCAGCATTGTTTTGGATTTCCTTGACTAAGCTGCTGACTTCATTTTCATGTTTTTCCTGCATCTCTCTCCTTTCTTTTCCCAGTTTTTCTTCCAACTCCCTCATTTGATTTTCAAAATCTTTTTTGAGCTCTGTCATAGCCTAAGCCCAATTTCTGTTTTTCTTGGAGTCTTTAGATGCAGAAGCTTGTGCTTCCTCATCTTCAGACTGAGTATTTTGATCTTTCTTGGGCTCATTTGCAAAATATTTCTCAATGGTCTTCCTCTTGTTTCTTTGTTTGTTCATTTTCCCAGCCTAAGCCTGTTTTTTGGGGGTGCTTCCTGAGCTTTTGGGACACTCCCACAAGGGTCTCAGTGTGTGAGGTTCTGTCCTCCCTCCTGTTCTGGGAATGACCATAAGCGCCCCCCTCTGCAATGGGGCTGAGGTGGGGGGGGGGCTGCTGTTCTATGGGGGGCCTAGACTGTGATCAGGATCTGAATGTGGTCAGAACTCCAGAGTCCTGTTCCAGGGGCAGAGAACAGAGCTCTGCAGTCTCTCTTCACTCCCCTCCCTCAGCTCAATGGGCTCATGCCCTGGGGGCTCCTGGTACTGGCTCCACCTGCTTCTGTTTCTGAGTCTAGACTGCCAAAAGACCAGGCTCTGGCTGTGTGCCCTGAGGGCTGGGCTCCATGTGCTTGCTCTGGAAGAGGTCCCCTGCTGTTCCCCCACTTTGTGCCGGTGCTCCCCAAGGTGCAGCTCAGGAGACTCCCCCGCTGCTGTGAGCTGAGGCCCAGCACCCTGGGGCTGCCTCCAGGAGGCTGAAGTTTTTTGGCTCTGGCAGGCCACCCCTCTGGCAGGCCGCCCCTCCAGCCCAGGGGAGCAGAGCCTTTCTGCTCTTTTCCAGGTTACCTTGAGTAGGAGAACTGCCTCACTGGGTCCCTTTGTGGGTTCTGTCTCTGGAAAGTTTAGAGTCCTTAGTTTATGAGTTTTATCAGAGAGCTCCTAAGACTTGATCCCTTCATGTTGCCATCTTGGCTCTGCCCCCCTATCTCCACCCTATTTTCACTAAACTTCTGCCTCTAGGATTCCATCAAGTCTCATCTAAACTCCTGTTCTTTGCAAGAAGCCTATCCTGCTTCTCCTTAATGTTAGTGCCCTAGGAGATTTTCTCTAATTTCTCTTGTTTTTATTTGTTTGCAGGTTGTTTCCCCCAACAAAATTTGAGTTCATTGATGGTATGGACTGTTTCTGTTTGTTTATTTTGGTTTGCCTTTATTTGTATTCTTTATGAAAATGCTTTTCCACTGAAAAATAAATAAAAAAAATACCCAGACCCTACAAAATCTGAATGAAGATTATATTTACTTTTTTTTTTTTAAATTTCTTATGTATTGCTTTCCTATCTCATTATTTTTTTCTTTTCCCTCAATCCTAATTCCTCATTTGAAAATGACTAATCTGTAAACATGTTAAACACAAATGTACATGTACAGTATTCAACTAAGTATTCCCCAGGAAGGGGAGGGAAGTGGGAAGGGAGGGTGAAAGGAAGTTAGTATAAAGTAATGCATACACATATGATTTAAGGTTGAAAATCTTTCAAAACATGTAATTGGAAAAATAAAATAAAATATCAATTAAAGAAAAGAAAATGCTCTTCACATTTCTGGCATATAATAGGCAATTAATAAATACTTGTTAACCCCAGATAATTATTGGGGTTAACATAGAGTTACCAATTTACAAAATTCTTAGCTTGGACTTTGGAACACTTCCCAGACATAACACATGCTAAAAGTCTAGTTCCCCCCTATGGTCAGAGTTACAATTGTTCTAGGTAAGTTACCCTCAGGTTTGCCTTCTGAAATCTTCTTGACCTTTAAAGAGAACTGAGGAAGGTTGTATGCACGTAGATGCTTTCCCTTGCTACCTCCAACCTCCTTTTGTTCTATTCTCAGACCTTTTGGTAGGGTTTCAAAAATTGAACTATATTCCTCCCTGGGGGCTAGAGCATGTTGTCCTATGCAAAATTTGTCATAGTTATAAACATAGTTTAAACTAGCATTGCTAGGCTGGCTGCTTCTGTAACTATAGTTCTAAATTACATATAGGGCACATTACATACAGCCACAATAGTACATTAAAAAAACCATAGTCTACTACACAGCTGAAAAATGCTTCTATACTATATGAATGAGCCTAGCACAGGAGAAATAAACATGAACAAATTGATAAGAGAGAAGCCTGGTGAAAGCAAAAAGTAATTGCATGCATGAATGAGCATATAAAATGACTTGCAAGTTGTACATGAATGTGTGGGGAAAATATTTTACTAAGCACTTGGGGCAAAGCCCTGTGCTAAGGGTTATGGCTATAAATGGGAAAGTAGGATTGTTTCTGCTTTCAAGTAGTTCATATTCAAATGATGGTTACAACATATAAGGAGGTGAGACTACTCAGTCACTTTTCATATTTGGGAAGTGGGATTATAGGAATAGAATGTCAGGTATTTTTTTTTGTGGGTGGGGGGTAGTTGAATATTTTAACTTTGTATTAACCCAGATTGTTTTGAGTACAGGCATTTCCTGTCTGTAATCTTATCAAAATATCATTATATCTAGGAGGGATGAAGGTCTGAGATGGTTCAGGCCTTCCTTCAAGATAAAATAAGAATAGGATGTAGCCTCTATTTCCCCAACCTAATGGTTCTGTTTCTTTGATCTATAAGATAACTTTTAAATTTGAAAGGGATAGGAAAAATTGGTTCCTCTAAATTTAGATTATGGAGATTTTTGTCCATTTCCTCCACACTAGGAATGTCACATATTGGCTTCAATGATATTTTTGTTTTGGTCTCAATGTTCCTAACACAATCAGTAGCATTTGTTTGAAATATACTATGAATTTCCTTGGGGCTAGTAAGTTGTAGCTCTAGATTTCTTGATAACAGCCAAAACTAATAAATTGTGAATGATGTGCTTCCAAATTCTCTGCATAGGTCATAATGGATACTGGAAAAAAGAATCAGCTTTCACTTTACTTAATTATCTTGGAAGTTTTCTGGCCTCATAGTCCACCTTTGCACACCTAGTGAAATGGTTTCAACACCAAAATTTTCAAAGTATTTTTAAAATATTTTTATTCTACAAATATGCAGCACAAGTGAGTAGTACTTTGAGCACAACAAGCACAAGTTTCATACCTTTTGATGACATCAACAACCACATTGGGCCAGTAAAATCTGTCCCTATAAGCTCTATCATTCTCTCTTAACTCATATGTTCAAAGTTCTATAATGGCCATTGGATAAGGAATGTCATTTTTGATAAACAGTAAGAACAGTTTGATAAAAATTATAGAATGTATGAAGAAAAGTCATACTTAGAGAGTTTTAAAATTTGATAGAAATCTGAGAAAAATGGCTAATATGATTGATATCAAAGTCATTCACATCTAAATATCCCTGAGTTCACTTCTCCTGATGATATGAATGACCTCCTCAGCAAATTTCAAGCTTACTTAGAACTATCCTAGACATGGATAGTTTTGTCATTCAGTCCTAGAAGTAAAAGTTAAAATTCTTAAAAAGATCCAAACAGGTTCAGTTGACTGGATCAAATTTAATAAACTGGAGTTTAGTGAAGGAAAATATAGTCTCATATTACAAGATAGTGAAATATGACTAGATATCAATCTAAAAAAGATCTGAATCTCTAATGAATTGGGTAGGACATGACACTCAAACAAATTAAAGTGATCTGGAGTTTCATTATTACATTATTACATTGTAAAATGTAAAATAGATAATTTTATATAAAATAAAAAGGGGTTGCACCAGAAAATTAGTCAATCAAAATTAAAAGGATCACAGCAAACTTGGGGAAAATTTACTCCAAGTATCTCTGATAAAGGATTCATTTCTCAAACTGATAGAGAACTAAGTCAAATTTATAAGACTACAAGTCATTCCTCAATTAATAAAAGGTCAAAAGATATGAAAAGGCAGTTTTCAAGCAAAGAAATCAAAGGTATCTATACTCACATGGAAAAAGTATTCAAAATCACTATTAATCAGAGTAATGCAAATTAAAATAACTCTAAGATATCAAATTGACTAATATGACAAAAGAAAACAATAATATTGAAGTGAGTGTGGGAAAACTGGGACTTTAATGCATTGTTGGTAAAGTTCTAAAGTGACTCAACACTTCTGGAGAGCAATTTGAAACCGTACTCAAAGGGTAACTAAACTGTATATACCCTTTGATTCAGCAATAGTACTGTATATCCCAAAGACATTTTTTTTTTTAAAAGGAAAAGGATCTGTATGAAAGATATATATAGCTTCTCTTTTTTGTGGTGGTAAAGAATTTGAAATTGAGAGAATACCCATCAATTGGGGAATGGTTGAATAAGTTATGGTATGTAATTGTAATAAAATAATGTTTTGTTGTAATAAATGATAAGCAGGATCGTTTCTGAAAAAACCTGGAAAGATTGCAATGAATTGATGCAAAGTGAAACGAGCAGAACTATGTGAACATTATACAGAACAACAACAATATTATATGATAAAGAACTGGGAATAACTTAGCTTTACCCAGCATTATATTAATCCAAGACATTCACAATAGGACTCATGATGAAGCACGCTATTTACCCCCAGAAAAAAACTGATATTATCAGAATATAGACTGAAATATACTATTTTTTTTACTTTCATTCTTATTGAGTCTTCTACAAAATGGTTAGTATGGAAATGTTTCACAAGATTGCACATGTACAACCTATATCAGATTGCTTATAATTATAGGGAGGGGAAGAGCAGAAAGGGAGGAATAAAACTTGGAACTCAAATATTTTTAAAAACTTTAAAAATTGTTTTAGCATATAATTACGGAAAGAAATAAAATATTATGTTAAAAAAGAGGGGGGAGCACAGAAACAAAGATGATTATCCTACTGTAATTCTCCCCTGGTCAGATCACATTTAGAATATTGTATTCAGTTCTAGGTACCACATTTTTAGAAGAAAAATCTATGAATTAGAAAATATCCTGTTCCTGTTTTGCTTGGTTTTGGAGGGTCAGGGACAACACATTTGCTGTTGCAATGTTCTCTTTTTCTACTGTATTTCCACGATAGTGGAATGATTGTTACAACTCTAGAATATTACCATTGACTAGCAGGTTTTTGACATGATGTCTGAGGTCATCTGTAAATAATGAATTAATCTTCATAAATCATTACCAAATCAGGAGCAACTGAGCTAGATCCTGCAAGCAACATCTTGGGTACATCATTCTATTTTTTTTAATTTTTAAAATTTTATTTATTTCTTTGTATTTTTTATCCATATGAACCTGTATATTTTTAAGCTACAAAAATTTCCTTCCCACCTCCACTTCCACAGCTGCAAACAGTAACTGTTAGCATTGTATAAACATATTTTTGATAAACATATTTGTAGATTAGTCATTTTCAGTATGAGGAATTGCAATTAAGGGAAAGATATATAAAAGATAATTTTTATCATCAGATCATTTCTACCATCAGATTCTGAAGGATTTTTTTGCATTTGTTTTGTTTTGTTTTGTTTTTCTCCCTCTGGATGGGGATAACACTGTTCATAACCAATCTCATACAGTTGTACTAGCTCTCTGAACTGCTGAGAGGAGCTGCTTTCATCATGGTTGACCATCTCAAAAAACAAAAAGATTGATCATCTCATGATGTTGTTGATGTGTACATTGTTCTCTTGGTTCTGCTCCCTTAGCTCAGCATTGGATCCTCTAACTCATTCTATACTTCTCTTGAGTCTGACCATTTATGGTTTCATATACAATAATAATAATATTCCATGGTATTCATATACCATAACTTGTTTAACCATTCCCCAGTTGATGGACATCCCCTCCATTTCTAATTCTTTGCCACTACAAAAGGAACTGCTATGAATATTTTGGAGCTTGTGGGACTTTTCCTATTTTTTGTGATTTCTTCTGGATATAGGCCTAGAATTAGAATTTCTGGGTCAAAGGGAATAACTACTTTTATTGCTCTTTGGGCATAGTTCTATACTGCTCGCCAGAAGGGTTGGATCTGTTCACAACTCCACTAGCAAGGCATTAATGTCCCATTCCTTCCACAACTTATCCAACATTGATCATTTTCCCTTTTCCTCATCTTGGTCAATCTGATAGGTGTGAGGTGATACCTCATAGTTATTTTAATTTGCATTTCTCTAATCAATAATTATTTGAAGCATTTTTCATATGATTATATATAGCTTTAATTTCTTCATTTGAAGACTGTCTATCCATATTCTTTGACCATTTATCAATTAGGGAATAACTTGTACCCTTATTAATTTGATGCAATTCTCTATATATTTTAGAAATAAGAAATTTATCAGAACTTCTAGTTGTGAAGATTGTTTCCCAGCTTTCAGATTTCCTTCTAATTTTGGCAGCATTGATTTTATTAGTGCAAAAGCTTTTTAATTTAATATAGTCAAATCATTCATTTTTCAATTTATAATGCACTCTAATTCTCTGATCATAAATGTACCCCCTTTTCATAAATCTGATAGAGTATTTCTTGGTCTATTTATTTATCTATGGTATTGCCCTTTATATCTAATTCCTGTATCCATTTTGACCTTATTTTGGCATAAATTGTATATATAATTCTTTCAATGAGATTATATCTGTCCTATTGCAGATTTTATCTTCAATCTTTGTTTTTGTTTATTTGAGAATGATAAAAGCAAACTATGTTAGCCAGCACTTCTGAGGTTAAAAATAATTAGTATTATTGTAACCATGATTCTATATGACACTATGTGGATTATATAGATGATATATATCTATATCTATATCTATATCTATATCTATATCTATATCTATATCTATATCTATATCTATATCTATATCTATATCTATATCTATATCTATATCTATATCTATATCTTCAGGTATTGGGTCTTACTTTGTGATTTGAAGTATCCTTCCAGTGTTTTCAATAGATTGGAATTGATTCCAATTAGTGTTGACATGCCAAATATGTTTTTCAAGTCCAGATATTCCAGACTCAAACTGTTAACTTCCTCTGTTGATAGAAGTAGCCTCCTTAGCAAATTTCAGGTTAAATCAATACTATCTCTGACATGGATAGTTTTTGTCACTCAGTCCTCCAAGGACTGTCAGGAATTATCTTAAATATGTCTTTCAAAAGTCCCAGGATATGATGGTCACTTGTGCTATACTATCCAAGAAAGTATTATATTTCATATTTTCAATCTTCATGATTACCTTTATGTGGAGTCCTATGAGTTCAAATTGTAGAAACCCAAAAGAAATCTATGATGAAGTCATATTAACTGTTTTCATGGTCTTCTTCTTTTTCCTATCTACATTTCCCTCAAAACTGGGCTTTTAGACATCAGATTTTGTATCACCTGAGCTGCTCTCACTTCATGAATACTTTTAGCCAAATATAACCAAACAAAATCTTCATTGCTATCTTGTGTTGTTTGTATATCCTGCTTTTGTGGCCTCCTTTCCTTTGTGCTTTTACCTTTCCTGGATGTGGTTTTGTCTATGTTACACCTTTCATCAAATTTTTTGTGATTTTCAGGTCTCAAAACTATATCTCCAATGCTATTTTTCTTGCTTTGATTTCAAGCTAAGAAACAAAAGCATGTTTTAGATATGGGTGAGTTTGACTCTTCAGAGGGCTACTAACTCTGGACCCATTTGCTCTTTAATTAAATCCTGTACAATGTGTATTATCAAAATTTGGTGAAGGCTGATTCAGATTAACTCAATGTCACTTTTATCTCTGGTCTATGTATCAAGTCATCACACATTTATTCTGGTATAGTTTTTCATCTTTTACTACTCCTTTTGAATTCTATTTAGTTAAGAATTCCCCCAAATTACAAAGTCAGTTCACTCTTTTCCTTTGTCCCAAATGATCAAAGGAACAAAGGAATCATAACGTTGCAATGAAACCCCACTAACTACAAATAATCTTTTGCAAGTCTGTTGAATGCAGGTCCGACCATGTCACTCTTCTTTGCTCACCCCCCACTTATCCACATTCAATAGATTTCATTGGTTACTTGTTACCTTCAGGATCAAATATCAAATCCTCTCTTTGGCATTCAAAGCCCTTCAAAATTTCCTATCATATACACATATCTTTCCAGTCTTTTTTCATCTAATACTGTTCTTACTCCCATAACACACTCCTTCCTCATCTACTATGATTCCATAATACTGACCTCCCTATGGTTCCTTAAACAAGACATTCAATTTCTAATCTATAGGCATGCTTGAAATATCTTCCCCCTATCTTTCCTGATTCTTCAAATCCCTGAGTGTTACCTTCTATAGGAAGACTTCACTGATTTGTCTAAATTCTAGTACTTTCCTTTGTAAATTATTTTCAGTGTATTCTCATTATAACTTGTTTATATATGTTTATACATAATTATTCATCTGTTGTTTCCACCATTCTTGAGAGTAAGGACTGTCTTTGACTTTTCTTTGTATCCACAGCATAGCATCTGGCACATCATCTATACTTTTCAAATGTTTATTGATTGACTTTTTAGAGTTTGCAAACAGTTTTGCTTTGTGAGAATAGGTTGACTATCCTCTGGATCCTGTGACAGTCGAGAACCTGACTTTCTGAGTTATTCTGTTATTTGTGCTATACTTTTATTTTCCTTTGCAAACTCAATTTTTTGCCACTTCTGTATGTATCTTTCACTTTGTTGACCTCAAGTTCCCCAGTAGGTTATGGTACTTTTTCAGTAAACTTTCCTAAGTGAAATTTAAAATATCCCTCTGTAATGATTCTTTAGGACTGAGAACTCCCCAAGCTCTCTACTGCCAGTTGCTTTTTTTGTTGAAGGAGAGATGAAGGAAAGGAATAAATATAGGTAACTAGTATCTACTACGTGTTATGTATTATGCCATGCTAAGTTCTTTGAAATATTTCATTGAATCCTAACCACAACCCTGTAGGAAGGGTTTTTACACTAGAGCAAACCTCAGGTCTTCTTGACTCCAGGTCCAAAGCATCCATTGTACCACCTCCTAGCTACCATTAAGGCTTTTGTTTTCCTCGTTGACACACAACAAAGTATATAGATAATTTCTTAGGTGCAAACTACTACTGTCAGTTTATTTGATATTTTTGCATGGTCCTATAGTTCAACAATTCATATAATACTGACAGATTGGCCTCCCTAGTCCTAATCTTGCTACAAATTAGTTTAGTTTCCCAGTTTATTGAGTTATCTTTTAAGGATCTTTGTCATGAACTTTGAGTAATAATAAGTTGTGTTAGAAAATATCATTTGTGAATATCTGCTAGCTACTTTCCCAAAATTTCGAGAATGCCTTCGATCTAGGTGTAGATTAATTCTAATAAAGATTTTGTTGAGATGAAGAAAAAGTGGGTCTATGTCAGTTATTATCAATTATTTGTATGACTAGATATTAGTCATATGCACCTTTCTTTGATGAAACAGAAAACAAAGTCAAATGTTAACTCTTTCTATGTGAGGAAATGAAATTAGTTTATTAGTTTATGGATGACAGGGGAATAAGTGCATATGTTTATATATGTAATGTATGTATTCAAGTATATGCATGAATGATTGACACACATATACAGTTATGTTTATGTTTATATACACACATATATGATCACATATTTGTGTGTACCTATACACATATATGTGTAGTTTTCTATTTATAATATATGTAATAATAAAGTTCCCCTTCAAACTTTGGACATACTTTTCTCTTTCATTTAAATTGAGAATAAATTTCCCAGATTTTCAACATTCTGTTGTCCTGAGTCTAGATCTTAAATCTTTGTCCATCTTTGTTTTCTTTAATACCAGTTCTCCTTACTCATGAAGGACACCATGATACTATTTGGGAAAATGTTTCAACAGTATAAAAATGGCGGGGGGGAGCAGTCTTTGTCCTTTATCTATTCTGGTTACATGCATTACTACCACAGTTCACTTATGTAATATGCTTACCAGCTGTAAAGAGTTCATGCACCTCCCTAAGTGCCTAATCAACTGTTAAAAGCTATTTAAGCAGCATAGAGAAATTAGCTTCAATAAGACCTTTTAAATTAAAAAATAAAACAAAACAAAAGTTTTAATAGTGGAAGTAGCTTCTTTTCTTATGTGTACTTGCCAAGAGATATCTAGTAAAAATGCTAATGTTTGTCTTAAGAAAAAGGAAAATGTGTTTCTTTTGTGATTAGAAAGATTCAGCATGGCTAAAAAAAGTAAGGTTGTTTTTATTGAAAAGCAAAATAGCTAATGCTGTTAGTTTACGATGCAACATTTATACTTTACATGGAGTCATTTGAGCTCATTTTTTAGACTAAACATATAGCATAATCTTCCAGCAAACTGCTCTGGAGATGAAAGGCAAGATTTATTTCCTTTTTAACACATCAAATTCTCTCATTCGTCCCCTCTACACCCACCACTCTGTTTTGCACATTTATTTGAATCAAAGTGATAATATCTAAAGTGTAATCTTGTAAATATTAGAGATCTTTCCTACTATATAAAAGAGACAAATGAGCAAATATATGTCTATATATACATACCTGCATACATATGTGCATGCACACATATATTTATCTATTTATATTATCCCTGTATCTATCCATATGTTTTATTTGACAAAGATGAAACAGAGAAGTTCTACTTATTCCTTGTTCAGTAATGTTATTTATTAATAATAAGCATCTTATAAACTTCTATAATTATTTGAAAAACTCTTAATAATATTCTAGAAATTGTTGATGTCTACAGAAGATATCATTCAAAGAATATATATTAAGCATTTGCAAACATTTGCCAAAATTAATCTTGAGTCTTACTGTCAATATTTTGTAAAGAATGCATAATTTGAAAAATATTTTGATATTTCATCTCACAGCATATGAATGCATATATACATTTTAATCATCAAAACTTCAAAAAGGAAAAATCATTAAAAATATTACTCTGCCAGAATAAAATAAGCCTGAATTGTCTTGGGATTAGCATTCAGGGAGTCACTTAAGTACAGGACTACTTCATAAAACAATTTGGGATCTTGATTTGCATATGAATATTGATTCTTATCACACCAATGAATAGTTCATATATTTTGTGAGTTTTACAAGAATTTTCTCTCTTGAGAATAGATTTTTTCCCCTTTCTCTCTTTAACTGGGTGTCATAACTGCTCAAGTAAAAATAAACCTTTGTTTTGAACAAAATCAAATAGCAATGAGACAGAGATTACCCACTGTTCCTCCCCTGTCAGTCATAAACCATTCTCATTTCCTCACATGGAAAGATTGAACATTTGACCTTTGTCTCTGCATTATCAAAGAAAGGAGAGAAAGCTGTACTGTCCAATTATATCATTTTTATGATTCCATTAAAGATCCTATTTTCTGAGAGATCTATACCTTTGGGGAATTTTTGATCACTGACCTAGGGGCTTCCTTGTATTCTCATTTTCAGAATCATTTACACAAGAGAAGAGAAAGAAAAATGGTTAAACATGTGAGGTAAAAGCTAGGAGGTGGAGAGGTTAGAGGCAGGGAATGATGAGCTGCTAATCACTCTATTGTAATGAGCCCTTTTTCCTTCCATCTTTGTATTTGTTGCACTGGTAACACCATCCAAGAGGAGTCATGAGTCTGACAAAATTGAATTGATCTTGCTGTGTCAATCCATAATGCCTCAAATGATTACTTTGAAGTTCTCAAATGGAGGTCAAGAATAAGGCAGCAGGGTCCATCACCTTTTGAAAAACAAGGTTTGAGTCTAGTCTCATCTTTCAGTCAAATAATTTAACAGAATTGGAAATGAAGAGGGTCTCAGGTTTGGAAAAAAAGATACCATCCAACAAAAGGAAAAGAGGATGAGTGGGGAGAAACTGACAGTCTACTTTTTGATTGTACTATTTTATGACCATTAAAATTCATCTTCAGGTTTTATAAACCATGAAAAAATGATTTTTGTATCTATTATCTAAAAATATAAGAAAACAAAATAAACACTGATTTTTTGAGGCACAATTCATGTTCTCATTTTACTTTTTCTTAAGATTAGTGGAAATGGAAATTTTTTTGGAAATAGTTTCCTGAATTCCTGGTAACTTCATGCTTTTTATTTTATGTTTTATAGACATTTTCTTTATATGTCATAAAATGAAATTTTTGTACAGTATTTAGAATGGTGTCTGACACATAGTAGGTGCTTTATAGATGCCAATCATTGTTGTTAATTTCCCATCTCTCCTCCTTAGATTCCTAGTTATTGTTTCTAAGTAATGCTGACTATATTTTAACCATCAGCTTCATCTCCCAAGTCTTCATAGAACCTTGGACTTTACCCATGGGACATTCTATTTCATGAACTTTTGCCTTATTTTGCTTAGGTAATAATCTTTGTTATTCATTTAAGTTCCACAGTTCTTTCTCTGGATACAGATGGTATTCTCTATCACAGATCCCCTAAAATTGTCCTTTATTATTACACTAATGGAGTGAGCAAGTCCATCATTGTTGATCATCACTCCATGTTGTTGTTGTGAGGGTATATAATGTTCTTCTCATTCTTCTCATCTCACTCAGCATCAAGTCATGCAAGTTTTTCCAGGCTTCTCTGAAATCCCATCCCTCCTGGTTTCTAATAGAATAATAGTGTTCCATCACATACATATAACACAATTTGTTCAGCCATTCCCCAATTGACAGACATCCCTTTGATTTCCAATTCTTTGCCACTATGAATAAGATTCTATAATTATTTTTTTACATGTGGGCTTTTTACTCTTTTTTCATAATCTCTTCAGGATATAGACCCAGTAGTGGTATTGTTGGATCAAAGGGTTTATACATTTTCACTGCCCTTTGGGTAATTCCAAACTGCTCTCCAGAAAGGCTGGATCAGTTCACAACTCCACCAACAATGAATCAGTATCCCAGATTTTCCACATACCCTACAACATTGTTCATTATCCTTTGAGTTTTGTGGGAGAGTTCATCCTATTCATATTCAAAGTTATAAATACTAACCCTTTATTGTCTTCAATGCTATCTTCCCTCCATTTGCATTTTCCCCTTCCCCCATCCCTATTCTCCAATATTTTGCTTCTGAATGCATTTACTTTAGTGTGTTTTCCATATATATATATATATATATATATATATATATATATATATATATATATACACACACAACTCCCCCCCTTTTGTTCCCTTTCTCTTTGCTCCTTCTTCCTTCCTTTCCTTCTGTCAGTTCCTCTTTTCCTTCCATCCTCCCCTCTCATGCTTTCCCCTCTTAATACTTGAAAGGTAAAATAAATTTCTAAACTTAACTGAGTGTGTGTGTGTGTGTGTGTGAAACCCTCTTTGAGTCAAATCTGATGAGAATAAGATTCAAGCAGTTTTCACCTCTTCCCTTCTTTTCTTCTTTTACAGTAGGTGATGTAAGTTACCCCATTCAATCTCTTCCTTCCTCCTATCTCTTTAATTACCACCCCTTTTTAAGGAGATATTATTTTTAAATCATTCCATAAGAGTCACAGACAAGTCATATGTGTCCTTTATTTCTGGATAAATATAATCCCTCTAATATAGTTACACTTCTTAAGAGTTATGAGAATCTTTCTCCCAGGTGGGGATATGGCCAGTTTCATCTTATTGAATAAGAGTTTTTTTTTCCTTTTCCCCTTTTTACCTTTTCATGTATCTCTTGAATCTCTTGTTGGAAGACCAGATTCTGGGATTTCAGGGTACTTCTCCTCCATTATATCCTGAAGTATGGTTCCAAGGTTTTTTTTTCCTCTTCTAGTTATTCAGGAAGTCCTATGATTCTTAAATTGTCTCTTCTGGATATATTGTCCAGGTCTGTTGTTTTGCCAATGAGGTAATTTACATTTTCTTCTTTTTTTGAATTTTGTTTAACAGATTCTTGGTGCTCATGCAGTCATTAGTTTCCACAGTTTGCAAGTTTTTTTAGAGAATAGTTTTCTTCATTTACCTTTTGCATCTCCTTTTCCAATTGGTCAATTCTATTTTTGAAGGAGTTTTCCATTTGCCTAATTGTGTTTTGAGAGAATTTTTTTCACACTTTTCCAATTACATATTCAAAGAACTTGTCTTCTTCTTGTAAGATATTAATTTTCTTAATTGCTCCAAATCATTACTTATTAGAGAAATGCAAATTAAAGCTTCTCTGAGGTACCACCTCACACCTCTCAGACTGGCCAATATGACCAGAAAGGATAATGATCATTGTTGGAAGGGTTTTGGGAAATCTGGGACACTATTACATTGTTAGTGGAGCTGTGAACTCATCCAACCTTTCTGGAGAGAAATTTGGAACTACACCCAAAGGGCAACAAAAATGTGCATACCCTTTGATCCAACAATACCACTACTGGGTCTATACCATGAATAGATTATGAAAAAGGGTAAAAACATCACTTGTTCAAAAATATTTATAGCATCCTTATCTGTGGTGGCAAAAAATTGGAAATTAAGTGAATGTCTTTCAACTGGGGAATGGCTTAACAAACTGTGGTATATGTATGTCATGGAACATTATTGTTCTATTAGAAACCAGGAGGGATGGGAATTCAGGGAAGCCTGGAAGGATTTGTTTGAACTGATGCTGTGTCAGATGAGCAGAACCAGAAAAACATTGTACACCTTAACAGCCACATGGGGGTGATGATCAACCTTGGTGGATTTGATCATTCCATCAATGCAACAATCAGGCACATATTTGGGCTATCTGGAATGGAGAACAGCATCTGTATCCAGAGAAAGAATTGTTGACTTTGAACAAAGACCAAAGACTGTGACCTAAAAATTATATTATATTATATATTATATATATATTATATTACATATTATTGTTATATATTATTACATTATATTATTATATAATTGTACTATCTCATACTTTATTTTTCTTCCTTAAGGATATGATTTCTCTGTCATCATATTCAACTGAGATCAATGCATACCATGGAAACAATGAAAAGACTAACAGAATGCCTTCTGTGGGGGGGAAGGGAAACAAGAATGGGGGAAAAATTGTTAAACTCAAAATAAATAAAATTTTTCTAAAAAATATTAATTTTCTTTTCTTTTTATGTATTTTTTCTTTTGTGATGTATTTATGCTATTACAATTTTCTTGTAAAAGTAAATATAAACCCCCCTTCCACCCAATAGATAGAGAAATCTCAAGAATAGTGAGAGGGAAAAAAAGTGTACTTCAGTCTATGTTCAGATTCCAAAGGCTCTGTCTCTGGAGCAAGTTGCCTTCTTTATCATAGCTCCACCAGAGAAGCTGTTTCCATATCTTTTCCCACAATCACTATTAGTAATATTAGCTATATTTCCCTCCATTCTATTCCTCCCCACTCTCATTTATTCCATTCTCTCTCTCCTTTCACCCTGTCCCTGCTCAGAAGTGGATTGAATCTATCACCTATTCCCCCCTCCCCTCCCCCATCTCCTTTATCCCAACCCTTTACTCTCATTTTTCTAGAGTAAGATAAATTTCTATACCATACTAAGTGTGCATGTCTTTTCCTCTCTGAGACATTTCTGATGAGAATGAAAACTCACTCATTCCCCCTCACCTTCCCCCATTTCACTCCTTTGCAAAAGCTTTTTCTTGACTCTTTTATGTGAAATATCTTAGCCCCTTCTTCTACTCCTTTCCTTTTCTCCCAGTACTTTCCTTTATCACCACTGACTCCATCTTTATACTATATTATACCATGATATTCAATTCCCTCCTGTGCCTTATACATGCTCCTTCTAACTGGTGTTATAAATGAGAAGGTTCATATGAGTAATCACTATCTTCTTCCCATGTAGGAATATGCAAAGCTCAGCATCATTAAATCCCTCATAGTTAGTCATTCCCATCCACCCTCTCTGTGCTTCACCTAAGTCCTATATTTGGAGATCAAACTTTCTGTTTGGCTCTATTCATTTCAACAGGAAAGTTTGAAAGTCCCCTCTTTCATTGAATGTTCATCTTTTCCCCTGAAAGAGGATATTAAAATTTTCTGGGTAATTGATTCTCAGTTGCAACCCAAGCTCATTTTCCTTCCAGAATATCATATTCTAAACCCTCAGAGTCCTTACTGTAGATGTTGCCATATCATGTGTAATCCTGACTGAACCATGGTGGTTGAATTGTTTATTTCTGGCAGCTTTTAGTATTTTCTCTTTGACTTGAGAGTTTTGGAAATTGGTTATAATATTCCAGAGAGTTTTTCTTTTGGGATCTCTTTCAGGAGGGGATTGGTGAATTCCCTCAATTTCTATTTTACCCTCTGCTTCAAGGATCTCAAGGCAATTTTGTTGCATTATATATTGAAAAATGAAGTATAGTCTCTTTCTCTGCTCATGGCATTCAGGTGCCCAATAATTTTTAAATTATTTCTTCTGGATGTGTTTTCTAGGTCAGTTGTTTTTCCAATGAGATATTTCACATTTTCTTCTATTTTTTCATTTTTTTATTATTATTTTACTGTTTCTTGATTTCTCACAAAGTCATCAGCTTCCTTTAGCTCTATTCTATATTTGAAGGAATTATTTTCTTCAGAGATTTTTTTATCTCCTTTTCCAGCTGGTCAATTCTGCTTTTTAAGGTATTCTCCTCATTTGCCTTTTGGGTTGTTTTTTCCCCTCATTTGGCCTAAAATGGTTTTAAAAACATTATTTTTGTCTTTATTTCACCAAGCTGCAGACTTGGTTTTCATGATTTGCCTGCATCATTCTCATTTCTCTTCCCAATCTTTCTTCTCCCTACCTTATTTGTTTTTCAAAGTCTTTTTTGAGCTTTTCTCTTGCCTGAACCAATTTCTTATTTGTCTTAGAGGCTTTTGATACAGAAGCTTTAACTTTATCATCTTCTGAATGTATATTTTGATCCTCCATTTGACCAAAGTAATTTCTATGATCAGATTCTTCTTTTTCTGTCATTTGCTCATTTCCTTAGCCTATGACTTGATTTACCACACTTACAAGGTTTTTCGGGGGTGGGGTTGGAATACTGCACAGGGAGCTTAAGTCATCCAAGGTCTTTTGAGAGTCTTTGATTGCTCTCTTGCCTATGCTCTGGTATGTGGAGGACCACAAGTACTCCCCCCTGCCCTGGATCTTTGAGGAGGGTCCCTGCTATGGTATGGTGGTATGGTGGCCCAGACAGTATCTGAATGTGGGCAAACAGTAGATTACTGCTCCAGGGAGAGCAGAGAGACTTTTGTAGTCTCTCCCTAACCCTTTTCCATCTGGGCTGGGTGCTCTGGAAGTGCTGGTTGGCTCTGCAGATTCCTGTGGCAGGTTTTTACTGCAGGATTGCTTTGAGGCCAGTGTTCTAGGCTTACTCTGGTGTGGCAGAGTTCTCTCACCACCCCTTCAAGCTGTTCCCCATGATCCCTGGGCCAAGAGGTCTGGAAACTACCCCCTCTACCTTGGACCCAGGTGCCCCCAGGCACCCAGGCAAGCCTTGGGCTGTTCCTGGAAGGCTGGAGCTGAGTTGTGGTGTGGTTGTTCTGCAGTTCTTTCCAATCCCCAATGAAATACATCTTTCCTGTGGATCTTCTAAGTTATCTTGAACTGGGAAATTGTATCACTCAGTCTTTCTGTGAGTTCTTCCCCTCTCTAATTTTTGCTAGAGCCATAATTTGATGGTTTGGGGAATTTCTGGGAAATTCTTGCCTTCATGCTGCCATCTGGGCTCTGCCCCCAATTAATTTTCTCTTGTATTTCTTTTCACAGTTTTTCTATTTGATTTTTAAACTCCTTTATGATCTTTTCTAAGAAGTCTTTCTTGGCTAGAGACATAGTCATATTCTCCTCTGAGGATCTAATCCTCGCTGAGTTAGGATCCTTGTTTTCAAGCTAACATTCAATGGACCCCCCTTTTTTCTAGCCTTTCTTTACTTTGGGTCCTTTCCCTTGGGTCTTGTACTGGTGGAGTGGTTGGTTCACAGACCTGTGGTGTTGAGATCTCTAGAGTCCTTGCCACTTTGGGGGTTACTATGTGCTATTGATTAGTGGTCCACTCCCTAGGCCTGGGGGATATGGTGGGGCCTGGGACAGGATCTGGGCTGTCCTTGACCAATGTGGGCTGAGTCATGGGGCTAGATAGTTAATCTACTTAATCCCCAATTAACCTCACACACCTGTGCCTCAGAGTAAGGTGCAAATACCAGGGGGAGGCTGGTTCTCCCACAGGGATGGGGGGGTGGGAAGAGGGGACTCCACTGAAAGCAACAGGGGCTTGTCACTGGGTCTTCCAGACCAACCAAGCTCATGGGATAGATGTCTGGTTCACAGTTTGGGAGTTTTCTTGCCTGCCATGCACACAGCAAATGGTTCCACAACTATTCTCAGGTAAAGTCCCACAGCTGCCTTGGGTGATTCCCCCTGCCTCATCCTACTGCCCCTGCACTGGGTCTCTACTCTCTTCCCCTCAGCTTGCCCATGCTCCCCTGGACAAATCTCGTTGGTAGATGTTCTTCTAGGTTCTTCTCTGGGTTCTGTGGATTCAAAATCTGTTTAGAGGCTTGGTTCATGTTAGCTATGAGGGAAAGCCAGGAGAGCTTAAAATAGTGCCTGGCTTTGCTCCACCATCTTGGTCAGAAGTTCCACATTTCTTGCTGCTTAATGAATTGAATAATTGAATAATATGGGACTCTTATTTCAGCCATTCCTCAGTTATTGAGTACACATTTTGTTTCCTCTCCTTTGTAAGCTACCAGAAGGAATGCTGTATAATATTTTATTTCTGCCTGACTTTTTTGGAGTTTTGGACCTCAGTAATGGGATCAGTGAGTCAAAAGTTCATTACATTTTTTTTTTTATCTCAGACAGTGAAAAGTTTCCCAAGGATTGGAAAATGAGGAGAGTAGTAGATTTTCAATATTGGTTTTTGTGAATCACAGTAGAGCATTATTCAAGGGAAGATATAGAAGTCTGGTACAAGGTTATACTGCTCTTTTTCTTTATTGTTAAAATTCATCTGTACATTTTTTCCTTATAGAGAGATGGTTTATTTGAAATATCCACTTCATTTTTGTCACATAATTCCCAATTGTTATCCATAATAGTTGAACTATTGTGAAGCTTGAGAAGCATGTATTTCACCACTGGCCCTCTAACTTGATCAATTTCCATGTTTTATCAGCTTTGTCAACTTAAGAGTATGAAAAAATATTATATATTTTAGTTTTTCTTGCTATTAATGACTTGGAATATGTTTTCATGTAATCAATTTTAATTTGCTATTTTCTTTTGAAGAGAAATATCTTTGAGACTTCCCTATAACATTTCTTTCTCTAACCTCATTATTAAAGAATAGTTTTCTAAATTCTCATTGGGCATGATGGACTACAACCATGGGAAAAAAATGGAATAAAAAGAATGAGCAGTTATTGTTATATATCAGTTTTATGTGTTCTTATAGCAACCTTTCCAATTTTACTTGTCCCTTGCCTAATATTTCTTAATGACTCTTCACTATAGACTAATGAAAAAAAAATGAGGAAGGAAGTATTCTCTTTTTCCTTATCAGTCATAGCTTGTCTATCAATAAATCTCTGTATAGAAAAAAATGATCAAGATAGTTCCCCCATTTTTTTTTATCATTCTTGGTCTTTAAAAGGTAAGAAATAATAAATAATAAATATTAAAATATTTTCTATAAGGTAATTGGGTTGCTTATTGCTTATTTCACAGCATTATCAGGAAAGTATGAAATTCAAAGGGCTTACACAAAAAAGAACTTTGACTATTATTAGGATTGTTAATGCTCTTAAAGTGGAGACCTTTGATTTTTGTGTCCCACCTTGTTTATACACACACACACACACACACACACACACACACACACACACACACACACACAGGCACACACACATACACATACACTCACTTCTGCATATAGAACTTTTTGTCCAACATAGTTTTCATTTTTTATTTCTTTCAATATAGTTCTGAAAAAAGCCCATAGTGTTTAAATGGAGCTACTTGACTTTATCTTTAAAGCCAAATCAATCTGATATTTAGTCAGTGATGAATAATAGATTCAATCCATGCTTCTGTGACTCATTTTTTAGGTCTTGATACTTTAGAATGGGTGTATATAACAATTGTTTTCTTTTGTGGCCAGAAACTCTGAGGGTTTTACCTTTTCAAATTGATAGCTTTGTGCTGGCAAATTGAGCCATAAAGTTTTCAGTAACTCGCTCAAGGTCACACAAGTAATAAATGTCAAGTGACTTGGGTCACATGTCAGGTCCTCAGGTCCTCTTGATTCCAGGTCTGGTTCCTGTATCCACTGTACCACTTAGTTGCCAACTACATCTATATCTATATTAACACCTATTCCTATAGATATATTTGTCTGTGCTTGTTTATAAATATATATATATATATGTATACACACATATCTATAGATTCATATATATGTATTTGTATGCACATCCTAATACATACATGCATATACATATATGTGTATATATGTGTATATATATGTATATATATATATATATATATATATATATATATATATTCATCTTTGATATGCACTCAAGTGTCTGAGGCTGGACTTGAACTTTTGTCCTTCTGACTCCAAGACCAGTGTTCTATCCACTGCATTGACTTATTATACTAATAAAATTTTTCATTTTTTTGAACTGGGAGTTTATTCTCTATGTCTTTTAGCCATTTATGAATTGGTAAAAATATAGTTCGTTGTTGAACACCACCTGGGAAAATCTGCTTATTCCCTTCTTATGATCTTATCAAGAATGTTGATGATTCCTTGTATCAAATTGGTCTCTCAATGACCTAATTGTATGGCCTCCAGCATGAATCTTCTCAATAAGTAATTGGCACAATATGGTTGCTTCCCTTTCCTCCCCAACCCTTTCATCTACATTTATAAACACATCTGAATCTATTGCTTTAGAGGTTGTGGTTCTACTATTCCTTTCTTTTCTTTTCTTTCTTGTTTTGGCTTTTGCAAGGCAAGGGGGTTAAGTGACTTGCCCAAGGTCACACAACTAAATAAGTATTAAATGTCTGAGATTGGATTTGAACTCAGGTCCTCCTAACTCCAGGGCTGGTATTCTATCCACTGTGCCTTCTAGTAGCTCTAATTCTTGTTAAAGAGTCTCTTAAAATAGATTTTTCAAATCTTTTTCATTTATCTTCTGCTTGTCTTTTCAGTTCAATCCTTAAATGCTTATGCGAAGTTTTGCTTCGTTGCCTGTATTAACCAAGACTTCTTTAACCTGATTTTTCTATTCAATACTTATTTGTGCTTTAGGAGATGTAACTACTCATAATCAGTCATCATTCTTTTTGGTAAGATTTTCAAATAAATTAATATTCTAGCTAGGTGTTGTCCTCTGTAGACATTTCTCTCCATTTGAAAAACTTCAAATATTTGTTGGTGAAATAACTTTGCTTGTTTTTATTGATCACCTTAATTGGACAAATAATTTATGTTTCTTAAAACTCTCAATAAAATTATTATAATCAAAATCGTTGTTATTTCTGTTTTCATTTCACAGTTTTTACTTTAATTACTTAATAAAAAATTCATGGTTAAATCACTTTGTTTGCCATAATTTTTTTTTCAGTATTCTTTTAACAAGTCAAACTAATTCTGATTTGAACTCAGAGAAGTTGCTAGTATGACTAAATACAAACAGCTTGTTTAAGAATGACTCCCATAATAATACTATCTTTTCTTGTTTGAATTTGTTTCTTTAGGGTATTATTTAGTTCTTGCTACATCCAGAACTTATATCTAACACAATTCTTTTTTTTTTTGAAGTAAGTTTTAAAGATATAGAGTCAGAAAACTCTGGTATAAAGAAATTTTTGGTCCCTTCCATATCTTTTTCCCAAATCATGATTTCCCCTATATTTTTCCTGATTCTTAACTTTTCTTTTTTGTATTGGTCATCAAATAGAATTTGATGTAATAATGAAGTTCTTCATAGAATTTCTCTACCACTTCAACTTCAGCAACTGTTTTGGAATATTAGCATCAATTACAGGTATATTTTCAAGGTAGAATTTTGGAAGATACTTATTATATTACTATAATACATAAAAATGAAATATTGGTGAAATGATGTTTTTCCTTGCCCATGAGCATATAATAAAATCTATTTCCAATTCTTCATCTCCATGAAGCACTACAAACCATCCTTTCAATTTTATGCCACTTCAATTTGACATAGGAAGAATGGTCTGGTTTAGGAAGCATATTAATATAGAGATAATTCAGTTCATCCAACAATATGTCAACTCATTAATCATTGGACAAGGATCTCATATTTAGAGAACAGAAGTCAAATTGAAGTTCACTGATTGTATATAAAAACTCCACTCAGCACTCTCTGCACCCTTTCCTTTAATTTTGCCATTACAGATATGGAACAGGGCCACATTGGCCTGAGAACATTTTAAAAGCATGCTATCTTAATGTTATGGGTTGTCATGGCCACTTCTGGATTAGATGATCACTCTATTAATGATATCACTTTGTGTCACAGCTAGGTTGTTTCTCGGAAAATAAATTAATTGTGTTATATAGACCATACTCATGCTTTTTGAATATTTTTGACTTTTTAAGGATTATACCAAGTTGTTACAACCTTTCAGAACACCTGCATGTCACTGGAAAGTATAAGAGTAGAATAGATACAGAAGAAGTCCACAACACTCAAAAAATATTAGAAATCCTCTGAAAAACAAAGACCTTTTGTGGAAATGGAATTATCTTGGAGGGTTAGCAAAATCCACTCCTGCTTATTAAGTTTTAGTCGTACAGTCCCACCATGTTTCTTGTGGTTATCATCTTTTCCTCCTCAGAGAAGCATGTTTTAATGAAAATCTCTCTCTGGTTAGTTGACACCTAAATATTGAACCTTAAAACTCTTGACTTGCAAATTAATTGCCATGTTTTGAAATGTCCATATCTTAGGGTCACTAAACACTTAAAAGGAAATAGATATCCAGGAAATATGGGTTCAATGAACAAGTATGATTTTTTTTTGTTTTATGCTTCTTCTGTAAGTTATCATTACTTTTTTGGTGGGGGGAATGATTAGGGAAGTCACCTCAACTTCCTTTCTTTCATAGTACTCTCTCATTAATGGAAGCTCAATGCAAAGGAAACATACAAAAAGGACAAAGCATCCAAAAGGAGAAGAAACATTTCCAAAGTTCTTTCATATAATCTTCATATAGGGCAGATGTGTGGGATAGAGAAAAGAGAGAAAGCAATAGGGGTCTCCTTATGTAAAGAGAACCTATTCCTGTTATACCCAGTCACCAACCATTTTAACATAGTCCCAGTTATAAGGAGATTAAATAGCTCTGTCTTCTCAGTCAATCTTCAGTTCCAGATCAAATAAATTAGATGTTACCCCTGAATACCCTTGCTGGATTTAACTCTCCTGTGAGTTAAATTATGCTCATCCTAACTACATTTAGTAAAATTCTTAAATACTATAATTATCCTGTAAGTTAGAAATGGATCCTGGGTCCATTGCTCCTAATTATCAGCCTTTTAAAGAATTCCACCATGCTTTAATGTAACACAAGCTACCTTGATCCCAAATGCTTCAAGGTCAAATAGATTAGAGTTTAGCTCTATCACCACTTCTACTATCCCAACCTCCTCCATTAAATTCAAGATTAGTTAGTTATATACAGGCTCTTTGCCAATGACTCTGGTCTCAATCAACAGTGTTCACCAAATGTAGGTGCTGGTCTCCTATACCTCAGTTCTATTAAACCACCAATAGTCAGAATCCTAGCATGTGGGAGGCACAATCCTCCCCATTTTTTCTATATTATGTAAGTCTCTGGGAAGGATAAGGGGATTAGGTTTTAGAGTTAAATTCAATTCCTCTAGAGCACAATCCCAGTTCCAAATTCAAAATTTTCTCAGTGGACTTACAGGCACTCTGCCTTCTCTGGGCTTCCATATTGGGATGACTGGTTATACCATTCTACCTACAATCTTGGCTCCAAGGTGGTCATGGATCAAATTATTAATTTCCATCTGCCACACCTTAAACTTAGGAGGACAAAAAAAGAAAAGAAGAGAAATAAATATTTCCAAATCCATTTCTTAGTTGAGGTAAAAGAGGGAGAGCAAGGAGGGAAGTCCTTTCCCTCTTTCTAGCTCAGTTCATGAAGTCAGTGCTATGGGTAATCTGTAATTTTCATGCTGTAGATTTAGCAGAAAACAGAGTTCAAAAATAGAAGCATAACAAGGAGTGACTTTTTCAGACTGTTTTAAAGATACAGGGAGTCAATCAAAGGAGGTGATACCCATGAATATGGTAGAGTTAGAAGAAGTCTACATTTAGGAAATCTGGACATTTTAAGTACACTGAGCCTGCCTAGATAAGCTCAGATTACACTAATATCATCTTATCCTTTTTATGCAGGAAGATTTGAAAGCTAAAGAACAATAAGTTAGCATTTTTTATTTGTGAAACACAACAGCAAGAAAATCAACTGATAGCTCATGTGCACCACTAGAAATTAATTGTACTTAGAACTCTAAGAGGATGATTAAATGTAGGAGGATGATGAGAGACTCATATGACTTGGGGTTTATATAAGAGGTCCTTTTCTTCTCTACTCCAGAAATAGTCATAGGAATTAAGGATTAATCAGAGAGCAAAAGTACCTATCATTGGTGAAACTCTCAGATAAGGGTGGGGAGAAATCTTGAGGCTGATCTTTCTAACTCAGGAGCATTTATAATGTATAGTATGGATAAATGGAGGTGGGGCCAAGATGGCCACAAGAAAGGATCCAGTATTAGGTGCTCTCTGATAAAACTTATAAACTAAGGACTCTAACTAAACTTGCAAGAGACAGAACCCACAAAGGGACCCAGCAAGGCAGTTCTCCTACTCAAGGTAACCTGGAAAAGAGCAGAAAGGCTCTGCTCCCCAGGGTTGGAAGGTGGCCCAGCAGAGGGGTGGCCCGCCAGAACGAAAGAACTTCAGCCTCTGGGAGGTAGCCCCAGGGCTGAAGTTCTTTCGTTCTGGCGGGCCACCCCTCTGCTGGGCCACCTTCCAACCCTGGGGAGCAGAGCCTTTCTGCTCTTTTCCAGGTTACCTTGAGTAGGAGAACTGCCTTGCTGGGAGCCCCAGCTCACAGCAGTGGGGGGGAGTCTCTGGAGCTACACCCCGGGGAGCACCGGGCACAAAGTGGGGGAAGAGCGGGGGACCTCTGCCAGAGCGAGCACGTGGAGCCCAGCCCTCAGGGCACACAACAAGCATCAAGGTGTTTCAGCAGCCCAGATCTGGAAACAAGCAGGCAGAGCCCTTAAGCAGGAGCCCCCAGAGCATGAGCCCATTGAGCTGAGGGAGGGGAGTGAAGAGAGACTGCAGAGCTCTGTCCTCTGCCTCTGGAACAAGATGCTGGAGTTCTGACCACATTCAGAACCTGATTGCAGTCTAGGCCCCCCCATAGAACAGAAGGGACCCCCCCCACCTCAGCCCCATTGCAGAGGGGGGCGCTTATGGTCATTCCCAGAACAGGAGGGAGGACAGAACCTCACACACTGAGATCCTTGTGGGAGTGTCCCAAAAGTTCAGGAAGTCCCCCAAAACCAGGCCCAGGCTGGGAAAATGAGCAAGCAGAGAAATAAGAGAAACACCATTGAGAAATATTTTGAAAATGAGCCCAAGAAGGATCAAAATACTCAGTCTGAAGATGAGGAAGCACAATCTCCTATATCTAAAGACTCCAAGAAAAACAGAAATTGGGCTCAGGCTATGACAGAGCTCAAAAAAGACTTTGAAAATCAAATGAGGGAGTTGGAAGAAAAACTGGGAAAAGAAATGAGAGAGATGCAGGAAAAACATGAAAATGAAGTCAGCAGCCTAGTCAAGGAAATCCAAAAAAAAAAATGCTGAAGAAAATAGCAGGTTAAAAACCAGCTTAGGTCAAATGGATAAAACAGTTCAAAAAGTCATGGAGGAGAAGAATGCTTTAAAAAGTAAAATTGGCCAGATGGAAAAAGAGATAAGAAACTCTCTGAGGAGAACAAATCCTTCAGACAAAGAATAGAATTCAGGGAGATTGATGAATTTACCAGATATAAGGAATCAATACTTCAAAACCAAAAAAGCGAAAAATTAGAAGAAAATGTGAAATATCTCATTGAAAAAACAACTGATATGGAAAACAGACTTAGGAAAGATAATTTAATAATTATTGGAATACCTGAAAGTCAAGATCAGGAAAAGAGCCTTGACATCATTTTCAAAGAATTACTACAGGAAAATTGCCCTGATATTCTAGAAGCAGAGGGCAAAATAGAAATGGAGAGAATCCACCGATCCCCCTGAGAAAGAGATCCCCAAAAATCAACCCCTAGGAATATTATAGCCAAGTTCAACAACTCCCAAGTCAAAGAGAAAATATTACAAGCAGCCAGAAGGACACAGTTCAAATATCATGGAGCTGCAGTCAGGATCACACAGGACTTAGCAGCAACTACATTGGAAGCTCGTAGGGCTTGGAATACAATATGCTGGAAGGCAAAAGAGCTTAGAATGCAGCCAAGAATGAACTACCCAGCAAGGCTGAATGTCCTCTTCCAGGGAAAAAGATGGACTTTCAATGAACCAGGGGAATTTCAAATGTTCCTTTTGGAATGGCCAGAGCTGAACAGAAGGTTTCATCTTCAGATACAGGACTCAGGTGAAGCATGGAGATTGGAGGAGAGGGGGGAAATATGAGGGACTTAGTGAGGATGAACTACATGTACAGAAAAATGATACTGATAATATTCATATGAACCATCTCAGTTAAAAGAGCAGGTAGAGGGAGCTTTTATAGTTGAAGCACAGGAGAAAGCTGAATTCAAAGATAAAATATGGTGTAAAAATGGAGTCAATAGAAAAAAGGGGGAAATGTAATGGGAGAAAGTAAAAGGATAGGGGGAATACGCCAAGATATTTCATATAATAAGATTTTTCTCTATTACAATGAGCTATTGCAATGATGTAGAAGGGGGGAAGGCAAGGGGGAATGAAGGAATCTTTGCTCTCATCAGAGGGGGCTAGGAGAGGAAACAGCATATATACTCAATGGGGTATAGACATCTGGAGTAAGAAGGAGGGGGGAGCAGGGGAAAGGGGTGGGGATGTGAATAAAGGAGGAGAGGATGGACCATGGAGGGACAGTGGTCAGATATAACACATTTTCTTTTTTTACTTCTTGCAAGGGGCTGGGATTGGATGGCCTGCCCAGGACCATAGAGCCAGGTGGATGCTGGGCCTAATGGGTGGTATGGGGACTCAGGGCCTCTTGGTCCCAGGACCAGGGATCTGTCTGCTGCACCACTCAGCTACCCTACAGCAGAGTTGGAGTGAAAGGAGAGAGAAAATATAGTACATGGTAGCAGAGAAATAAGAAAGGAGGGAGTTGCGATCAGCAATGGCAACATTGGAAAAATATGGAAGTAACTTTTGCTATGGACTTACCATATAGAATGTGATCCACCCATGACAGAGTTTTTGGTGTTGCAACAAAGACTGAAGCACATTTTTAAAAATTATTATTTGGGGGAGGGTGCAGGGCAAATGGGGCTGGGTGGCCTGCCTGGAGACACATAGCAGGGTGATTGGTGGTTGTCTGAGGCCGGATTTGGACCTGCGTGCTCCTGGCTCAAGGGCCAAGGCTATGTCCGCCACCCAGCCACCCCTACTATTATTACTATTTTATTTTATTTTGGGTCTTTTTTTCCCCATCTTTTTGGTTTTTGTAGGGCAGTGGGGATCAGGTGGCTTGCATGTCACATGGCTGGGTGATTGTTGGGTCTACGGGGCTCAATGTGGGCTCAGGTGCTCATGGCTCCAGGGCTGGTGCTTTGTCCATTTCGCCACCTGGCCATACCTATAATTATTACTATTATTTTTTTTAATTTTAATTTTTTTCTCTCCCCTTTACTTTATCGCTCAAGCAAGTCTATATTTATGGGGGGAGGGGGTATTTCGTTTACTCTTAAACAAGAATATTTTATTAATGTAAATAAACATTTATACAAAATGAGAATAAAAAAGAAAAACATGAAAAAAATAATAAAAAAAACAATGATTTAGAGCAGTTTTTTCACATGACTATAGATAATTTTGATTTCCCCAGCTGAGAATTGCCTTTGCATATCCTTTGAACACTTGTCAGTTCGGGAATGACTTGATTTGTTTGCTTTTTTATAAATTTGACTCAGTTCTCTTTTAGAAATGAGTCCTTTTTCAGTAACATTAGTTGTAAAAATTGTTAACAAATTTACTATATTCCTTTTGATCTTGGTTACACTGGTTTTGTTTGTACGAACCTTTTAATCTAATGTAATAAAAATAATCCATTTTGGATTTTAAAAAATATAAAAAAAAACATAAAGTTTAGTATGATTCTTCAAACTTTTGGGTTGACAAGTTCACATAGGTCAAATATATAAACTAAAGAGATAGTAAATGGACTCTAACTTGAAAAAGAAGTTGAGTGCAGGAAGTAACTAGGAAATTTCATTCTATGATACATATGTTCAACATTTCTTGATTTTTGTCAAGCTTTTTTCTAATCTGATTTAATTGTTTAATAATATTTCCATTATCTATGAGCTCTAAAATTCCTTTAGCTCATAATAAATTATTGGCATTTCACCTTGTCTTCTGTTTTATAATTCCTAAATATGTTTTTTGTACTCACTATGATCTCCAATCCTTCAATTCTTTACTTCTTTCCGGGTCATCACTCTTACACTGGCTACATTTCTTTCTCTTTTCCACTAGACCCCTTGGTGAAATAGTTTATTCCTGTCTTGGGTTCTTTGTCTCCTTTTCCTATTACTCATCTTGCCCTCATAAGCCCTACTCTTAGATTACTTAAAGGAAAGAGGAAGAAGAAAAGGAAAAGTGGAAGAGGTGGAAGAAGAGGAGGAGCAGGAGCAGGAAGAGGAATCAGTGATATTAGATTTAGAGTAATAATTCATACACACTCATCACAGTTGTTTGGATGTGTATCTCATATGAAATATAAAAATGTATACATATATGGAAATAATTATTTATATAGCACCTACTATATGCAATGTACTTACTGATTTTAGCAAAGGTTATCTCATTTGAGTCTCATAACAGTGCTGGGAGGTGGGTACTATTATTATCTCTTTTTATGGATTATCTATTTTTATGGAGCAGTTGAAGGACTTGTTAAAGGTCCACCAGTTAGGAAGTATCTGAAGCTGTATTTGAACTTTTTTTTCTTACTAGGTATAGTGCACAGACTAGGTATAGTGCATTAGAATGACCTTGGACAAGTCACCTAACCCCTTTTGTTTCAGTTTCCTCATCTGTAAAATGAACTGGAGAAACAAATGGTAAACTGTTCTAGAATCTTTGCCAAGAAAAATCCAAATGGGGTCTTGAAGAGTCAGACACAGCTGAAAAATAACTAAATGACAAAATAATGCATATGTAAGGTTTATAGTATGCTTATTTACAAATATGTAATGTTTATACTACATACAATGTACTATTTATACTATATGTGATAAATGTTATTATTATATATGAGATTCCTATAGTGTTTGTCATTTGAGTGGGAAAAATACACACACAGTGCTTGGTAATTGATTAAAATGCTCACATAAGTATTTATTTTTTATCTGAACTATAATTTTATTAGTATAGTGAAGTATTGATAAAAAGCCTGTACTACCAATAAAGACTAGCATATACTTTGTGACATGTTGTAATAGAGCTTGGGGAAAAATTGCATACATGTGTATACCAACACACATTTCTGCATAGATGTATGAAAGTATGTGTACATACAACTACTTACTTTTTTATTGTTGATGTTGTTCTTCAGTTGTTTCAGTTGTGTCTGATTCTTCTGATTCCATGTGGGATTCTCTCAGCAAAGATAGAGAAGTGGTTTATCATTTCTTACATGTATACTATCAGTTTCTTTATCTTGTTGCTTCTACCTCCATAATATCACTCATGCATATCTTTATCTCTCCACTCAAAGCTATAACTCTAAGCCTGATAACCTAAGCCTGATCACCTTTCACTTTTTAGTTGGGCTCCTTGTCTCAAGTTCTCCCTACATTCTTCCTAGAGAATGATTCTCTCCTTGTGTCAAAGTGATTTTCCTCTACATGCTCAACAACCTAGCTATCTTGTTATTCCTTATGCACAATATTCCATCTCCTATTTCCATGATTTTCTTTTTTGCAAGGTAATGGGGTTAAATGACTTGCCCAATGTTGCACAATTAGGTAACTATTAAGTGTCTGAGGACAAATTTGAACCCAGGTCCTTGTGACTCCAGGGCCAGTGCTCTATCCACTGCACTACCTAGCTGCCCCTTCCATGACTTTTTAAAATGACTTTTTCTCTGGGAGATCAAAGGAGATATTAATAATAATAATAACAATGTAACGACAACATTTATATTGTACCTATGTTCCAGGCACTAGAGTGAATATGACTATTTTCTAACTTGGTCTTTACAACAACTCTGTGAGATGGATGCTATTATCATTCCTATTTGACAGTTAAGAAAACTGAGGAAGATGTTAAATGACTTACCTAGGGTCACACAGTCAGTAAGTGTCCTGAATTTGAATTCAAGATTTCCTAATTTCAAGTCTAGCACTCTATCTATCGGGAACTGTAAAATTCTCAGCCTGATTCCTGGTACTTAAATGTTAGCTATTTTGATTATGATAATGATATCCCTATTAAATATTTATTCTATTCCATTTTCTATCCCACTTCCTCTGACTCTGAGAAACCTAGGCTTCCCTCAAAACTCAGCTATAATAACATTTTCTGCAGCAGATTCTTCATAATCTCTCCATCTTCTAATGCCTTCTCCTTTAAAGTCTCCTATCTAGGTGGTGCAGTGGAGTCAGTGAGATCAGATCAAATTCCACAACAAATACTAGTTCTATGGCCTTGAGCAAGTCACTAAACCCCTGTTTGCCTTAATATCACTTTCCTTCCAGGGTTATTGTGAGGATCAAATAAGATAATAATTTTAAGGTGACTGACACATAGTAAGCAATTTATAAATATGTTTCTTCTCCTTTTCTTTCTCTTCCTTCTCCTCCCTGTCCTCTCTCTCCCTTTCCTTCTCCTCATCTTTCTCCTTCTGTTACTTTTTCTCTTCCTGTTCCTATTCCTCCTTTTCTTCCTTTTCTCCTCCTCCTCTTCCTCCTCTGCCAGGGCTATTTGTCCTTTTTTATGTATCACTATTTTTTAACACAATGTTTGATGCATTTTAACTGCTTCATAAATGATTTTTTATTGATTTATACTATCTCATCTAAATCATTACCTACCACTATGAAATATTGCCTATTTCAATCATATTCTTGCTTACACCCCAGACTTCCTCATTTCATTGATTATCCTCTGTGACCACTAGTTCCCAGTTGAAGTTAGTTACATCTTTATTTTGTCTTTGTCTCTAATACAGTGTGCTCCTATTTTCTAAATGTAGAAAAATGCTTCTTTGAAAATATAAGACATAAAATGCCTATTCAGAATTAAATGAATCATATCTGTTTTCCTGTGAGTATTTTATCTAATCAGTGGAGTTGAAACAAAAAAAAGTAACAGCCACAGTGTTGGGTTTGAAATTAGACTGAATGGAGTTAATGGCTAGATCACCTTGAATAAGTCACTTAATGCTGGAGTTTCTGACAATGTTCTCTTCTAAGACAACAAATTTTAGCCTGCTTGAGTACTTTCTATCAGTAAAAAAAAAACCTGGCTTTTTGGGAAGAAAGCATTATTAAGTATTATATGTTATTAGCATTATTGTCCTAAATAGGATTTTCTAATGTCTAACACAGTGTTCTCTGTATAGGAGATGCTTAATAAATGATTGGTGAAAGTAATGAAGAGAGTCAGCACAGCTACTGTTACTTCCAGTTGCTCCCTAATTAGAAGGATATGAAAACCCTGCTGGTAATTTACTATTTCTAGCTCTCCATTTTGTCACTGAAAAAGTGATATACATCATCATTCTTCTCTGCATTTATAGTTCTTTCCTCAGTGAGCAGAACATTTGAGATTTAAATTCTGACTACGAATCGGAATCATTTACTTGTGCACATACTGTAAATACAAATGTGAAGGAAAATGACTGAAAGGAAGCTGAATTTCCTCTGTGGCTGTGTTTTTTGCTTCAGGCCCTACAGAAATGGAAAATTACATACCCTCATGCTTCCTTCCCCCTGCTTTCATGTAAAAACAAAAAAACTAAGGAAATCAAAATGCTAAGGGGGTTAAGGAAGAATTGTGGGAAACATACACACATTTGATGCAACTCACCTTTTAAAGTTGATCTTTTTCTCTCTATTCCTTTACAATCCTGAATAAATTTGACAGGCAAGTCACATATTTAATAAAAACTGAAAATGGGAGCATTTAACTTTCTAAAATTTTTCTGTGTTTATCCTTCAACTAATTCTCCATACATATGATCATCATTCCAATTTATGTTTTTGCTTTTATTAGGGATTTTCTTCCTAAATCTACTAGGGCAATACAATAACTTCAAACTCTTTATCTGTTCTTCTAAACTCTCACACACACACTCACACACACACAAAATACATACACACACACACACACACACACACAGTCACACACAGCAAAAGAAAGTACACAGACAGATGGTCTCTTACATCAAGGCACCACAGGATGCATCCACAGCAAAGCAGAGGGTGTGTCATCCTAGCTTTTGATGTGAAAAGCTTCACCTTTAAACAATAAATATTATTTTCCCTTTGAGGGGCACTCTGCTGTATTGTTCACAAAGACAGTTTGTGACAGAAGGACATTATTGTTTTGAAATTTTTTCTAAATTCCATAACTTATTTTTAGTGACAAGACAAAAATAGGTAAAACTTAACAGGGAGACAGAAAGAAAAATTTCTTGCTAAGATTAAAGACAAAAACACAGCTGAAGACCCATGTCTATAGTTTTTCATTTAAAAGAATTGCTCTCAAAATATGTAACTGGGTTTATCCACATAAATATGGACATGGAATAATTAGAGTTAAAATTTCTGTCAATTCTTTTAAAGGAAGCATTTTCAGATAGAGGGGTCATGTGGTAAGATACTTTTTGACTGACTGTTTCTTGTTTAGTAGAGATCTACCTTTTTTTTTTTAGCTATGGTATGATAACTAGATAATGGGGCTTGAACTGATTTGAGTCCTGGGCAGTTTCTATGGTGACAGCCTAGGAGTTCAGGTGTGTGTGTGTGTGTGTGTGCGTGTGTGCTGGTGTGATGATGAAGGGAAGACATTCTGGGGTAAGAATCACTTTGGATTTGGAGATTTTCCACAATTCTTCTTTCTTTACCAATGACCACTTAAAATGTGGCCATCTTATTGAAAATGCTGGGATCAAAGAAAAATATAATCCTGGTTCATATACTTGATGCCCACCGAGTTGGTTATTTCTGTATGTTTTGGACCGAATGCACAGGTATTAGGTAATCCTATCTGATCTGTGCCTGCAAGTTCAGGGTGAATATGTGCAGTAGGAACAAGTGTTCTTACGATTGAAAAAATTCTCAGGTCTTATTTTATGAGAGAAAATAGTAAGAACTAGGTAATAGCTTTTTTTTATTATGACCTCTCTTAAACACTTCAATCAAGTATACTCATTCTGATTTCTCAGGGGAAAATATAGTTTTTCAATTCATTTGACCCATTTTTATTATTACAGAAATGTAATATGTCAAGTAGTACTAAAGCTTAGTAAATACCCAGGTGTGGTATGGGATATAATTTCATATCATTTCAATTTCTAACAAAAGAAATCATAATTAAAGTAATGGTCAACTGAATAGCATCAAGAAGCAGTATAGTGGGAAAGGCAAATGAGTAGAGGCATGTTACAGTGACATGAGCAAAGAATTTGAATTTAGAGGACATCAATTTAGAGTCTGCCTCTGCTACTTATTAGATTGGGCCTCAGTTTCTTAATATGTAAAATGAGGAGGTTCTTCCAGTTCTAAATCTAGAATCTTATAATTAGGGCATTTCAGAAAATTGAATCTCTTCATTTGGAAAATACATTGCTATTGCTACAGACATGAAATCACTCTTGGGCTGAAGATGGTAGAAATCATTTGTAAGCTTTCTATTAGCCTTAAGAGCCCTGCATACTCCATTACATCAACAGATAAGTGATCTCATTGAAGTAGTCAGTGCCTCTAAAAGTACAAATCCTAAATTCTACATGCATACTTCCATTTTTCTTTAAACTCTCAAACCTGTGCGTCTGTAAATCCACATGGAAAGATCACTACAACATTATTAGGGCCTTCCTTCAGCCTTCACTATCACTAGATGAGCAGTTAACCTTTATTTTTTTCCTAATTTTTTCCAATATTATACTTTATTTTGATTTGCATGGCTTTTTTGACAATGTCAAGTATCTTGTGTATGCTCACCACAGGCCTGTTTAGTGACCTTTAGGTGATTTTCAAGAGTCCTGCATTTAGCAGGTCTGGTTTGGGAATAAGATCTGAAATTATCCTTTACTTTAGTGCAGACAACTGCACAAACCTTTATATATGCTACAGTGAATAAGGACCTATACTAGCAGAAGTTAGTTGAGGGGTCCAGGAGTGACTCTACCTAGTCAAGCAGTCCTTCTCATTGACCTTGAAGCAGACCAGGAAAGGGGTCAGAGTTGCTGGTAAAGGGAACTGAGGCAATGTCATTGTTCTGATACCTATTTCCCACAATCTTTAGGCCATTCAGAAAGTTTGGTTCTCCACCCCCGCTAATCTTATACCAGCGGCCTAGCCTATTAATGGCTAACCCAATACATACAACATATTTTGCTAGGGTAAAGTCCTCTGGGACTAATAGCTCTTCAACACATTATTTAGAAACAAAATGAGTTTTGAGAGAAGTTTCTTCCTCACTTTAAATTTCTATCTATCTACACTTGCCATTTTCTGCAAAGGAAAATAACTTCTTCAAAATGCTTTCTTTTTTACTCCAAGGCTGGTGGGGAAAGCAGAAAGAAATTCAAGGTGAAATATTAAATTTTAGCCAAGGGAACAGTTTTACAGTGGTCATATAAAATCATAGAAATGGATGTTTATGATGGAAAACCTGGCACATTCTTTTTTACCCTACAGAGTCACAAAGAAGACTCTATAATCTTGTTCATTCATTTTCTTGAAAACTAATTATTAGAATCAAACCTGAATGGATGATTAACTAAGGAAAGAGTAGAAAAAAGGATCTACTGATTACCCTATCATCACAGATTAACAATATGTAATAATAAATACCAAAAGACCATCTGTGTACATTTGGAAATGAACCAACTGCAGTAGTCAAAGTCCCAAGGCAAAACTGAAAGCACTTAATGTAACAGGAATTGCTTACCTGAAGGATTATGTTTAGTGTGAAGGTCATTATTGCATTATAAATCTATATTATTTCCCAAGGTGTGTCCAGGGGGATGAATGATAATGGACCTGGCTAAGGAGATGCTGCAAGGCAAATAGACCACTCTTCTGAGAGCAGAACCCCTGCAATGAAAATGAGGGCTCTCAATTATGCCTCTTCACCTTTTGGAGGAGGGAAGGACTACTAATGCATCAATCAGCTGTCTACATTCTAATTTTCATTCTTCCACTCCATTTATAATAAATAGTATTAAACAATTAATTTGGCAAGCAAGTCTTCAATGTCATTTAACAAGATTCTGTGCTTATAGAGTCTAATAATATTTCCAATTTTTTTTGCCCCCAATCTCCACACTCAACCCTTAATGGGTTTGTTTTTTTTGCAAGGCAAATGGAGTTAAGTGGCTTGCTCAAGGCCACACAGCTAGGTAATTATTAAGTGTCTGAGATCGGTTTTGAACCCATGTACTCCTGATTCCAGGGCCGGTGTTTCATCCACTGCACCACCTAGCCACCCCCAACCCTTAATGTTTTTATAAAATTCCTAGAACAGATATCTCTGTTGAATTGGCTAAAGAATTTATAATTAAATAGATATAAATGCTTCTTTCATAGATTTCTCATGTTTTTCTTTGACTTTAGAGAAAAATCTCTCAGGACAAAGGATATTTGTTGAATTTTTACTTGGTGAGATATATAGGAAGATATTTATTTTTTCTATCTATGACACTCAGTTTTCAAAGCATGATTTTTGGTATGAGATCTCCATGTAATGCAGAACAACCTGTTTTACTGCTTTGAATCTATTCTGAACAACGACCAAGAATTTTCTTGTACCAATTTTTAGCCTCAGCTGCCTTAGTTTAAAATAGTTTAAATATAAAAATGCTTAGGTCCAGTTAGCATTAAAAAGTTTTAAGTAAAAATACTTGATATTATTCCTAAATGAATATGTTACTTATGTGCATGCATGTTCATATTTGTTTACATAGGACTACATATGCATGATAGGAAAGTTTCTCATTTCCCCGAATTATTCAACAAAACATAAAGCATCAAAGAAAGATAGTAATAAAAAAGAAAACCAAATTTTAAAAGAAATCATTGATCTTCTATGAGTAAGGGTCTCTAATCTGTACAATTCTTGTAACAGACTTCCTAAACCTAGCATAAGCCAATAAGCTAGATGATTCAGTGGATAGAGCTCTGGTCTTGGAGTCAGGAGGATAGGAATTTGAATCCCAGCTTCAGACACTTACTGGTTATGTGACCTTGGGCAAATCACTTAATCTTGATAGCCTCACATCTAGGGCCATCTCCAATCTTCCTGATTCATATTTTTCACTGGACTCAATTGTTTCTCTGGAGGAAAAAGTGAGTCTGGAGAGAGAGAGAAAGAGAGAGAGAGAGAGAGAGAAAGAGAGAGAGAGAGAGACAGAGCCAAAAACACATATAAACATGCAGATAGACTCAGAGACAAAGAATGATAATGAAAGGGCAAGATAGGAAGAGATAAGGGAAAGAATATTAGGAGCTATTGGTCCTTAGCCACCATTCCACCCCCCTTCATTGTTTGATCCTCTCTTTTATAGTAAGCACTCACAATGCAAAGGCAGCTTTATCTTCATCTGTAGACATGACTGATTATAACAACATAGACAGCAAATGAACAATCTTTAAGGAGAGAATAGAACTTCTGAAGTTAAAGGGTGCCAGCTCACCAGGCAATGAGGAGGAAGAGGTGGGGAGAGTGTGGAGAGGTGATAAATTCACTAGTTTCTATAATATGAAAAAAGTAAAATTCTCTCCAGGAATATTGCTTCTTAAGAAATTTAATGAACTACACAGGGCTACAATTCTGTTTTATTATATATATATTCAAAGTTTCCCAGCTTCCTTCCTCTTATGAATTTCCTACTTCCCATCATCCTTCATTCCTTCCAGTTAGGAAAAGAACATAGTAACAACAAAAAGTAACAATACTTCCCATAAACTACTTTGACAATAACAGGATACAAATGAATATAGAGGAATTTATTTTGTACAAGGAAAAGTAATAAGAGAATCAGGATTTAAATATTTCTTCTGACTTTCTACACATTAAAAATAATGCAAGATGATTTCTGAAGTGGAGCCAAGATGGCAGTGTGAAGCTAGTTTGCTCCCTGAGCTTTTCCCTGCACAACTCTAAATGAAGCCTCTGCATGGACATTAAAACTAGATCCTACCAAAAGAAAAAAAAAGACAAGATCTAAACTTGTAGGTATCATGTCTACAACTGCAGACAACTGTAGACATCATGAAGGATCGTCAGTGAAGGTAGAGGAAGTAAAGCCCAACTAAGGCAAGAGAATGGAAAAAGAGTGGGAGGTTTTTAACCACAGTGCAATCTAGGTCCCAACAGCTTGACAGTGGCATAGGTCTGAGCAGTTAGATAGCAATCCAGCAGGGAGGGTCCCAAACCCAAACAAAATATGAACCCTTAGAACACCAGGACAAAAGACAGGACTGGATTAGGGACAAACCACTACATAGGCAGAACCTGGATATAAAGGAAGAAATGAACTTCTGAAAAGGCAATGCCTGGGCTGCATAGGCAACATCTCAACCAATGATAAGCAATGGATAAGACCCCTACCACAGCATAAAAAACTTGGGTCTATATTCCCTATACCCCAGGAGTAGAGCTCAAACAATCAAAATGGGCAAAAAAAAAGTTAAAAAAATCACTAACCATAGAAAGCTACTATACAGATAAAGATGATAACAATGCCACAGAAGAACAAAGCAGTGAAAAATTATTTACTTGGGAAGTCCCAAAAAAAGTGTATGGATTGAACTCGAATTCAAAAAATCATAGAAGAGCTTAAAAAAAAGAATTCAAAAATCAAAGGAGAGAAGAAGAAGAAAAATGGAAAAATGAAATGAGAGTCATTCAGGAAAATTATGAAAAATTGACCGAAGAAATCAACTCCTTTAAAAATAAAAATAAACAACTGGAAAAAGAATGTAGTTTCAAAAAATAAAATCAACAGGCTGGAAAAAGAATGTAACTCATTTCAAATAGAGTAATTGGAAAAGGAATGCAAGTAATCTAAAACTCAAATCAACCAACTGAAAAGAGAATGCAACTAAGCAAAAAAGTAAAACTAACCAAATGGAAAATAAACACAAAAATTAATTGAAGAAAATAAAACCATAACAATTAGAGTTGGATAAATAGAAACTAATGAAGCTATGAGACTACAGGGTTCCATCAAGCAAAGTAAAAAGCCTGAAAAAAATTAAAGAAGTCATAAAGCACCTTTTAGGAAAACAAACTACCTAGAAAATATCCAGGTGAGATAATTTACCAATTATTAGACTGCCAGAAAGTCTAGATCAAAAAAAGAGCCTGAAAAACATACTTTAGGAAATTATCAGGGAAAACTGTCCAAATGTACTAGAGTAAGAAGGTTAAGCATCCATTGAAAGAATACACAGAATTCCTACAGAAAGAGACCCCAGGATAAAAACCCCAAGGGCTATTTTACCCAAATTCCAGAATTCTCAAATAAAGGAGAAAATTCTGCAAGCAGAAAAAAAGAAGCAATTTAAATACAAAGGAAACCCAATCAGACTTTCATAGGTTTTAACAGCTTCAACAGTGAAAGATCAGAAGATTTGGAATACCATATTTTGGAAAGCAAAGGACCTTGGATTACAACTAAGAATTTACTGTCCTGCAAAATTCAGCATATTCTGTGAGGAAGAAAAGATAGAAGCTCAACAACGGAGAGTACTTCCGAAATTTCATGATAAAAGACCAGAACCGAACAGAGAATTCAATCTCCAAATACAAAACTCAAGAGATGGATAAAAAGGTAACCTGAAAGGGGAAAAAAATGAAGAAAACTAATGTTAGTCAAGAATATTAAATTATATAGAACTCTAGAAGGAAAAATATAACACTTGCAACTTGAAAATCATATTTCTCTTAGAATAGTTAAAGGATTGAATATAATTGAAGAGATTGGATTTAGAGGTTATGTATATGGTTGGTTCTTGTCTTTCCATTGAAGAGAATCAAAATGACACCACTATCTTTGAGACAAATAATCCAGGAGAAAAGCTGGGGTGTATAATCTAAATGTATTTGTCTCACATTTACTTTGATCTACTTTAATTCTGTCTTGCAAATAGAGATTAGCACTTTCTCTGATTGGGGTATCCTATGCTGGGTGGTCCAGAGTTAGTGTTTTCCAAGCCTTACAACCAATTGTAAAATTCTTAGGAGAGACCTTCAGATTGTCCCAGTACTTAGAGTACTTACTCTTTAGTTAAAATTATTTTTAATTTTATTTTTTAGATTTTTACAAGGCAGTAGAGTTAAGTGACTTGCCTATGGTCACATAGCTAGGTAATTAGTACATTCTGAGGTTGGACTTGAACTCAGGACCTCCTGATTACAGGGCCAGTGCTCTATTTACCAAGCCACCTAGCTGCTCCTTCTATAGTTAATTGAATCAGAAGTGACTTGACATACTAGATGCTTAGAGATTTGTAGAACCACTGGGAGAAAGGGTGGGAACCTACTTAGAAGGGTTGGACATAAAGAGATTATTAAGTGGCCTTATCTTAATGTATACTTTAGCTCATGAGGGTTTAAGTGCCATGGTTGGGGAGCTAAAAGGGTGGAGTGTGGGAGAGAATATTCTTGAGGGAGGGTGTAAATGGTTCATGAGGATTATGTGTCCATGGAGTGGACTTGAAAAGGGGGTGAGGTACAAAACGATTTTAATTTAATGTGCTTCATGACTCTTGAAAAGTGTATTTCGAATGATATAGAAGAGGGGAGGGTACTTAGTGTTTATGGAGCTATTTATCAATCAATCAAGCAATTAGTCAATAAATCTTTGATTGCACTCTGCTTTGTAGTACTTTAAGTCTATCAAGCAATCAAGCAATCAAGCAATCAATGAATTGACCTTTGATTGATCATCCTGTGGTAGTACTTTGATTTTAGTACTTCTGTCAGTTCAGATAAAAGGAGAATAATTTGATAAAAGGGATATAAGTACAAGACAGTTAATAAATAGAAAAAAACATAAAAACATAAAAAGGAGGTTAGGCATAAGTGGATAAATAATGCCAGGTGAAAAGGCACAAAGATCTATTAGAATAGAGGGAAAGAATGGAGAAAGTAAACACTGATTAAGTCCTATTCAGTAGATTTGGATCAGAGAGGGAATAATACATATTCACACTTGAGTTTAAAAAAACAAGAGGAAAATCAAATCATCAGTGTCAAAAATGAAAAGGGTGAACTAACCACCAATGAGGAGGAAATTAAAGAGATAATTCAGAGCTATTTTGCTCAACTGTATGTCAACAAATTTTATAACCTAAGTGAAATGGATGAATATTTACAAAAATATAACCTTGCCCAGATTAGCAGGAGAAAATAAAATACTTAAATAACCCCATTTTAGAAAAGGACTTGAAGAAACCACCAATAAACTCCCTAGGAAAAAGTCTACAGGTCCAGATGAATTTACAAGTGAATTCTACCAGACATTTAAGAAACAATTAATTCCAATTCAACATAAACTATTTAAAAGTAGGAGTTCTACCAAATTCCTTTTATGGCACCAATATGGTGCTGTTACCAGGAGGAACCAAAACAGACACACAAAATTATAGATCAGTCTCCCTAATGAATACTGATGCAAAAATCTAAAATAAATTTTAGTTAAGACTAATAACAGCAAGTTATTATTAGGATAATACCCCATGATCAGGTTGAATATATGCCAGTTGGCAGGGATGGTTCAGTATTAGGAAAACATTCAGTCAACATTATTGAATATATCAATAAAACCAACAGAAATTATATGATTATCTCAATAGATGCTTTGAAAGCCTTTGACAAAATATATGTATTGCTAATAAAAACAATAGAATAGGAATACGTTTTTTTATGTTCTTATCTTAAGTTTTCCTTGAGTTTTCCTTAAAATAATAAGTTGTATCTATCCAAAATCATCAACCAATATTATATAAAATGGGACTAGGAGCATTTCCAATAAGATCAGGGGTAAAACCAGTATACCCATTGTCACCATTACTATGCATTATAGTATTAGAAATGTTAGTTATAGCTATAAGAGAAGAAAAAGAAATTGAGGGAATCAGAATTGGCAATGAGGAAGCAAAGTTTTCATTCTTTGCAGATGATATGATGGTATATTTAGAGAACTCCAAAAAGTCATCTAAGAAACTACTTGAAATAGTTAACATATTCAGCCAAGTACCAGGATATATTAAAAAAATCATTACCATAAATCATTAGCATTTTGATATATGAACAACAAAGTCTGAGAGCAAGAATTAGAAAGAGAAATTCCATTTAAAGTAACTGAAGACAACATTAAATACTTGGGAATCTACCTCCCAAGACAAACCCAGAAACCATATGAACACAATTACAAAGTACAAAAGAAAAACAAAATTAACCATAAAAAGTTACTATGGTGATAAGAAAAGATCAAAATACAGTCAGAAGAAGATAAAAGTCAAAACACCTATATCCAAAAACTCCAACAAAATTACAAATTAGTCTCAGGCCATGGAAGAACTCAAAAAGGATCTTGAAATTCAAGTAAGAGAGGTAGAGAGGAAAATTGGTATGTATACAAAGTAATAGTAATATGATCAGATATGAATGACTTAGCTTTTCTTAGCACTACTGTGACCCTAGATAAATCTGAAGGACTTATGAGGAATACTATCCATCCCCTGAGGAAGAACTGATGGTATCTGAATATAGTTTGAAGCAAACTTTTTTTAACTTTATTTTTCTTGAGATATCTTTATTGGGGGTATGGGGAATATATTTTTTTCACAATATGGCTGAAAGTTATCACTCAACTACCTATATCAGATTTTTAATTTATATCCTTTATTTTTATTTATTTATTTTATTTTTTTAGGTTTTTTTTTTTTGCAAGGCAATGGGGTTAAGTGGCTTGCCCAAGGCTACACAGCTAGGTAATTATTATGTGTCCAAGGCCGGATTTGAACTCAGGTACTCCCGACTCCAGGGCCGGCTCTCTATCCACTGTGCCACCTAGCCATCCCAGATTTTTAATTTATATCAAATTACTTGCATTCTCAATGGGGGAATAGGATTGGGAAGAAGGGAAGGAATTTGGAAGTCAGAATTTTAAAAATTAATGTTAAAGCTCGTTTTTACATGTAATTGTTGAAAAATAAAATATAAACAAATAAGGAAAAATAAAGTGAATGTAGCATTTCACAGTTGTAATATCTCCCCCATCTCTATTTTTTTCTTTATACTTTTAAAATTTATGGAATAAAACAAGCATTCCCATAACATAGCATAATAAAAAGATGATTACACATGAAACTACAAATCGACTATGTACAACTTGCTATTCAAATATACAACTAAATTATCATGTAAATTTTTTCTTTTCTCCATTTTTTTCATCCTTCCCTTACCCTAGAAATGGCTACTATTAGACACAAATAATTGCCTGCAAATATATATATATATATATATATATATATATATATATTTATATGTTTATAATTTTATCTATTATTTTAAAATAAGAACATAAAATTTATATATATTTATGATATTTACAATTATTCCATACATCAATTTACAGATGCTGTGAATGCACATAGTGTTTTTCTTCATATTTCTTTTATAGTTAATTTGGGTATTTATAATAGTCAAGGTAGCTTAGTCACTCAAATCATTCTTTTTTTTTTTTTTTGCAAGGCAATGGGGTTAAGTGGCTTGCCCAAGGCCACACAGCTAGGTAATTATCAAGTGTCTGGGGATTTGAACTCCGGTACTCCTGACTTCAGAGCCGCTGCTCAATCCACTGTGCCACCTAGCCGCCTCTCAAATCATTCTTAAAACTATATTGATTTACTCTAATCAATTTTCTCTTGGTTCTGCTTAAATTGATCATTATTTTGTATATCCTTCCATGTTTTTCTTAATATCATTGAACTTCTCATTTGTCATAACAAAGTAATATTTCTTTATGATTATGGCTATATTTGTTTTATTTGTGTAAAAATCTTTTTAATTTAATGTAATCAAAATTAACTATTTTATACTTGACTCTTGCTTACTTATAAGTTGCTTGCCTATCTGTATCCATAAGACTGATAAGTAATATGTTCCATGTACTTCTTTTTTTCTCCTCTGGTAATATCTATCTAAAGATAGATATTTAGGTCCTATATCCACATTGACTTATCTTGGTAAATGGTTTAAGATATTTACTTATGCCAGTTTCTGAAATACTGCTTTTCATTTTTCCCAGAATTTTCTTTTATTAGATAATGAACTCATCCCAAAATCTTGTCTTTATAATTGTCAAAAATACAAGGTTACATTATTTATTTGCTGCTGCAAGTTGTATGTCTACTATATTGGATTTATCAAACATTCTATTTCTTATCCAGTACCCATAGTCTTGATAAGTCCTGCCTTATTATACAGTTTAATATATGGTACTGTTAAATCTCCTCTCTTTATATTTTTAAATTTATTTCCTTTTAATATTCCTGAGTTTTTGTTCATCCAAATGAATTTTAATATTTTTCATTATTTAATAAAGCATTTTTGTTAATTTCATTGGAATGATGTTGAATATATAAATTAGTTTAGGTAAAATTTCCATTTTTATTATATTGGCCCTGCCTTACCCATGATCAATTTCTATTTTGGAATTAATTTTTTTCTCCCAATAATCGAATTATTATTTTAGTTTTATTATTAGAGAAGTTGAGAAATGCATATTTTTCTAAATTTTATTTGATTTCCTTTGATTTCAATTTTCTTTAAAGAAATTTTACATTTTTCATATGGTTTTTCTTTGACTCATCAATTATTTTGTTTCCATTTAAGCTTGATTTTTTTTCTTCAAATGTTTTTATTGATTAAAATTTTCATTGTAATAGTATGAGTAAAATGGTTATTTTATTGTTATTCTTTAATCATTTTTATGATTTTTAAAAATGCATTAACACATTTCAAGTTTTTGTAAAGGTATGTATGGTTGAGAAATATCTAATTTATTTTTAGTAATTACTAAAGGTAAATGATATTAACATTTACAAAAGTTTATGTTTCTAACTTCTGTATTTTTTTGGTTAAATTTGTTTCAGTCTAAAAGGGATTCAATGATGTTCTTATTCTCTTTGTCTTTGTCTGTCTCTCTCCATCACCTTCTCTTCTTCCTTCCTTGTCTCCTTCCTTCCTTCCTTCCTTCCTTCCTTCCTTCCTTCCTTCCTTCCTTCCTTCCTTCCTTCCTTCCTTCCTTCCTTCCACCCTCCCTCCCTCCCTCCCTCCCTCCTTTCCTTTCTTTTCTTGTATTAACTCTTCAGGTTCATTCCTTAATTCCTCTTGGCTATATTTCTGCTATTGGAGAAGTTTCCTTTTTACCCCTGAGTTTACTTTGTGCCTTTCTCAAAACCAATGTTATCACTATTCTGTTCTGGATTTTATTCTAACTCTTTTTTTTTCTACAAACAGTTTCTATTAGCCAAACACCATTTTGTGTTTTGGACACATACTACTTCTCCTCCTTACTCTCAAATAGAATGTCCAGGTTTTGTTTGGTTCTGTTCCCCTCTGTAATATGATTGTTTTGTGACCCTACTTACTGTATTTAACTCCTGGTTTGTGATTCATTTTCCTGTTATCTCAAAGTAGGTGTTGACTTTGAATTATTCTTGATCTTCTAATTGCAAAGTCTAACTTTATCCCTATTTGTGGCCTGGATAGGGTCAAACTATTTGATGTAGATGTAGCCTTGGTGCTTGTATGGATGACTGGGAAATACGTTGGTCTTGTTTTTCCTTATGGCCCTGTTCTTTAGGCTGACCCTGTCTTCTACCATGACTTTGTTGTAGTTTACTTGGGCACTGTGGTCTAGTACATTCTTCTGTGAATTTTTAGTGGCTTATGTAAGTATTGAACTAGCTATTTGAATGCCTGTGGCTTCATGTTAGACTTTCTAGACATTGTATGTTCTATATCCTCTGGTCTGATTATACTTGAAATACTATCAGGATTCTAGGAAACTCCTTTATGTGTTGAATAAACTTATTATTTTTATTTGAGGAACTTTATAATTATTTCTTCAAGTATAGTTTTAGAAATTTAGGAGGACATTTGTAAGAGTGTTAGGCTCTTCTAAGAACTTTTGTATTGCTATCTTAACCAGGAAGCATTTTATTTCTTAAAAAAAGTATTTCTCCTGAAAGATTTATAGAAATAAAATAGAATCACCATTTCATTTTAAATTTTCACTCTGTATAAATTGACTCTGGATTAAATACTGGGAAAAAACCTTACACCATTCAGAGTTCAGAAAGTCTGCCAAATGTTATCTCTTGCACATTGCGAAAAATTTGCAAGTGTGACTGTCTAATCCATTTTTTTTTGGGGGGGGGTATAATCAGATACAGTTTGTAGTAAGTAGATAATTTCTTTGTCTAAAGATAATTCACCTGAGCAGATATTCACCACCTGTCTATATATAATGACAGAGTTTTATTATCACAATGAATTATGCAGATTGTTCTGCATATTTGGCTCATTGTGTGGCAAACATTGCCCCCTCTCATTTTTAAAATGGCTTTCTAAAAGGAATATATACATTATGCTCTGATTTAAATTTCTGGTAATTTTGATTCAATTATACTATTATAGCAAGACTGAAATAAAAACTGTGATTGACAAGATTCTGCACAAGAACAAAATATAGATCATCACAAAAATAACCTGAATAGTTAATTGGGACTATATATGAATCCTTAAATAGCCCATCATCCTCAAGTGTCATGTCTATCATGTCAGTTCCATGTTAGAACCTAGAGTAAATTTCATTTGCTCTACTTATTAATTACAAACTTGAGTACATGAAAAAAATGTTCATCAATTATGTCTGTCAACCAGATCTTGAATAAGTGCTCATTTTTTGACTTTGATTCTTAGCTCTAATTAAGCAAAGCCATTGAATGACTTGTTCACAACTGGAATGTGATAATTTTCAAATCAGTGCTCATGTATGACTTTCTCTATCTAAGATCATGTCAAGGTCTATGTTTTTCTTCAAATATCTGCTGAAAATATATCTACATAACTTTCTCAGAGCAATTGTTCTCTTTGACATAGCTGCTTTCCATTAATCCTGGCATTCTTCTTTTAATCCTTAGGAATAAGTTGCTCTTTTTATCTAATTCTCCTTTTATTTTAATATGTTTTTACTTCACTAACATATTCACTAAGTATGTTTACTTTACTAAACAGAGCCTTCTGCTAAAGAACAATATTCAGTTTTTTGATGTATCTCCCATGTAACACATGGTAGGTTTTCTGGACCTTTTAGAACCTTAGTACATTTTGGCTGACTCATTTTGCTCAAGATAGCTAGCTTCATTTTCTGCATTATCATCTGATTGTCTTTACATATTCTCATGTGCTGGTTACTCCTCTAGATAACTGTTTGTCAATGGAATCCAAAAGAGCAATGGTCTTTGCCTTCAAAAAGCTCCTATTTAATTTAGTACTACTACTACCTTTCCCACCCCCTCAAAAAATCCCTTCCTTCTCTTTGACTATATGTTTTCCTTTCTCTTGGTTGTTGTAAATCAGAAAGTCTATATTCTTTTAGAGTGATGGGTAACAATTACACCTCTGTCTAGAATAATAAGCTTTGATCACATCTTAAAATGTGTGCTACACAATATGATATAGAGGCAAAGGGTACTTTTACTGTCTTTATAGAAATATACTTTTGCATAAATGAAATGTGACAATTGTACTTTTATCCATATGGTTAATATAAGTGTCTGATTATTATCTAAAAAGCCCTTTCCATGTTTCAGCTAAGAATAGCTGCTCCCTATGGACCAGAGTTCCTTTCATATACTCAATAAATTTGACTTCCCAGATAACATCCCAATGGGAGTTGCACATAAGTATTTGAGGGTAAGATTTGGACAATTGTGAGATACAGTCTGTCAGTCTCAGGCTTCACATATGTTGCTCTTCATTCCCAAGGGATACATAGTGTCTGTGTTATCCAGACCAAATTATCTAGTGAACTGAAGATGAATAGTTCCAAGATACTCTGTTAGCAAAACAGAAACCATTCCTTTACTTACTGTTGATTCTTCTCTATCCTAGCTTGAGTATCATAGAAATATGGCAAAGTTCATATTTATTAATAATAATACTTATTTAGTTTTCCTGTAAGTGATAGGTAGCATGCATATACACAAACACATACATACATATGCTTGTAATCTTAACTATGGAGTTGTCTCTAGGAAAAATTTCTGTTTCATATAGGCATCCAGCTTGTGTAGAGATACCAGGTTATCAGGGGTGTCTATTGAAGGCGTAGCTTATCAGGTGACATTTTTGAAAATCATTCAACAAAATGCAGGCATTTTATCAGTTTTTTCTTAATCTTTTAGCAGAAATATTTTGAATTATAATTCTACTTATTGTATACTAATAAACATTGTACAGAATCTTAGAATTCAGTAAAATTAAACTTTCTTAGGGAGTACTAATACCTGAGGTAAGAAAATGATCATCACAAATTTAAAGATTTAGATGGTTCTGATTACTAGAAAGCTTTTCCTAATATTGAACCAAAAGTTCCTTCTAGAAAACTTCTGGAAATTTCTCCTAGTTTTGCCTTCTGAGACCAAGCAAAGCTAATCTAATTTCTCTACTATATGACAGACCTTAAAATCCTTGAAGACAGCTATCAAATCCCATCTATATCTTCTCTAAGTATGATACCTCCTTTTCTGTCACCCTCTTACCATCCTGGTCATTTTCCTTTTCTATGTGGACAAATCTGTCAGAGACCTTCCTTAAATCCTCCAGATGTAGTCAGAATGGAACAGAGTACAGTATGGAATCTTCCTCATTGAATTTATTATTTTTCTATTTATGCACATTTATTGATTGTACAGTATACTAATGCAGTCCTCCGATTTTTTTAATGAGCTATTATCTGTCATGTTTCCCCTTGGCTGTACTCATGCAATCTCCTTTTCAGAATTCATGTATAGGATTGTAGATTTATTACTATTAAGTTTTATCTTATAAAGCATAAACAGCAGATTCTATAGATCTTTGTGCAATATTAATTTCATCATTTAGTGTTTTAGTCATCTCTCCAACTTTTATCTGCAACTTTGATAAATATATGAATTATACTTTTATCCTATTTATTTGCTTAATGTTTAATCTATTTTGTTTGTTTTAATTTTGAATAGTAAAGGACTCATGATACCTCCCTAGGACATTCAATTGCAATCTTTCCTAAAGTGTTATAATTTCCATTAATCATTGCTCTTTAAATCTGATAATTCAACCAGTTACCAATATCATCTACCCCACCCATCTATCCAATCTATTAGAATATTGTCAAAAACAGAAGTTGACTTATTGTGTTCTGAAAGGGCTCAAAAGACTAAAATCCCCCTCTACTCTAATGAGCACTTATATGATAGATGTTCATGTCTTACATTATATTTTGCTCCTTAAACCTTTTTCTCTTCCCACCAGGAATAAACTTCACTTTACCTTGCTTACCTCTAAAATGCAAATCCAGTTAAGGATTATTTTATAATACAACAATGGTAAGCATCCCATTCAAGGTTCTCAGACCTGGAAGTTCTCCATCCTGTGGAAATTAGATTGAATGTGTGTCAGAAGGAGTGGAAAGGGTTAAATTACTACTTTTATTCCTAATACATTAAGAATATGTAGAGATAGGAGTACTTTTCTTTTCTCCCTTTGTTCTTCTTTACTTGGTTACCTTTTCAGTTCCTAACTATTTAATTGCAAACTTTGCTCTTAAGATTCTTAAATCTGTTTAATTTGCCCCAAACTCTCTTCTTATATCTAATCTAGCATGGACAACTGCCTTTCAGACATCTCAAACTGAGTGTTCAGGAAACATTTTAAAATCATTATATTCAAAACAGAGCTTCCTCCCCAAACCCTTCACCCCTCCTATCTCCCCTATTAATGTAGAGGACAAAACCATCTTTCCAATCCTTTAGACTCACAACCTAGTAGCCATCTTGGACTCCTCACTATCCCTTACACCCTATATCCAAACTGTTGCCAAGTGCTATTGATTGCAACTTTGTAACATCTCTTGAATATGTCTCCTCTCTTCTGACATTGCCAACACTCTAGTTCAAGACCTCATCAACTCATGCCTGGATTATTTTGCAATAACATGGTGGTCTGCCTGCCTCAAGTCTCCATTCAGCACTAAAATACTTTTCCTCAAGGAAATGGCTAATTATATTACTCCATACTCAATAAACTACAATAACTATTAACTCCATAATTAAATATAGAATGCTCTCCTTGACATTCAATGCCCTTTATAATTCAGTTCTCTCCTACCTTTTCATTCTTCTTTATCCCAAATGCATATGTTTCATGAAAACAGCTTTCTGGCTATTCCACAATCAAGACAATTTTCTAGGCTCTGGACTTTTTCCACATCTATGCTCCCTGCATGGAATAATCTTGCTTTTTCATTCTGCCAACTGACATTCATGTTTTCCTTTAAATCTCAAGTAATATTTCATCTTTTGCAGAAAGTATTTCTCAATGCATTTTAATTCCAATGCTTCAATTGATTAATTATATCCTATTTATCATGTATATATTTGTTTGCCTTTTTGTCTCCCCCCCATTAAATTTTAAGATCCATGAGGATAGAGATTGTATTCCCCCCCCCCCCATTATTTTGCATTTCCAGCATTTAACACAGGGCCTGATGCTTTGTAAATGTTGATTGAAGAAGTCTGATTGCTACTTTGCATTTCTGATTGATTGTGACAGTTAAGAATTAGCAAGTAATTGCAAAACTGAGACCTGGGATAAGCCTTTTGGTCTGACACAAAGAAATATATGAAATATTCCTGAGTTCTCATTGTTACTAGTTTAGGCAGCAGTAATCCACGAGAGAGAGAGAGAGAGAGAGAGAGAGAGAGAGAGAGAGATACTATAAACATATAAATATAATATGTGTGTGTCTATGTGTGTGTGTGTGTGTGTGTGTGTGTGTGTGTAAAAGGTGACAAGGCTCAAACTAACTTTCAGTCCTGTACATGGGAGTTTCAAGGGGGACTTTCAACCCTATATGATTCATCCCTGAGGAGTTTACAGTAGATGACAGGATCCCCTAATTGTCAGCTGAACTAAAAGTACTGAGAATTTAGTCCATATACCAAAGGAATTAACTCACCCATTTCTTTTTCAATTTTTTATAAGTTCATTTATTTTGTTCTTAATTTAAAAAATGAAACAAGCATTTATATAGAATGGTAGAATTGGAAAAAAAGATTATACATGAAATTACAAGTATGTACAACTTGATATTTTTTAAAAATATATCATAAAGTTGTCATGTAACTTTCCCTCTCCTTCCCTCCCCCTTTTTATTCTTCATTCCTCTCCTACCTACCCTGGAGAAGGGTACCATTTGACACAAATATTTATGTGAGTGTGTGTGTATGTGTGTGTGTGTGTGTGTGTGTGTACATACATATATATGCCAATTTTTACCCACTTCTATTTATCAGTTCTTTCTCTGAATGCAGATAGGGTCTTCTTTCATGTCCTTGTAGTTTATTAGGGAATTTATAATAATCAAAATAACAGTTACTCAAAATTGTTCTTAACACAATATTGCTCTTATTATATCCATCATTCTCTTGGTTCTGTTCATTCTGTTCATTATTTTATGAAAAAATGTCCATGGTTTTCTAAAATAATTGAGGTCATAATATCTTATATTTTAATAATATTCCATCATGATCATATACCTCTATTTCTTCAGCTAACCCCTCCATTTCTCATTTTATTTTATTTTTTGATGTGAGTGTGAACACACTATTAACAGCTGCTTCTTGAAAGTTTGATTTGAGAAAGATGATTAGCCCCACCCATCTTGGCCACATGGTGGCTAAGAACATAAAATAATTTAAACACACAAGGTAGATTGTGTTGAGTTGCTTCTCTTGTGTTTCCTTTTAAGAGTAGTTGACTAACCTGTAGTCTTGAAAAAGACCTTTCCAGAGGATGACTTTTTTAGTTTCAGAGGGCTACAAGTGATTTGGGGTAGAAACATTCATCAGAATGCAATATCCTTTCTTTCAATACCCTTTCTACTCCCATTTGCTGGTGACAAATCAATGAGAATGACTAATGATAAAAGAATTGCCCTAAGTTTGGCCTATTTTATCAGAAGAAACATATCAGGTAGAGTAAAGCAGTGCAATGCTCTGATGAAATTAAAAAAATGACTAATTAGAAATCCTGAAAATTTTTTTATATTTTAATGATTTTTCATTTTTAACTTGCAAGTCAATTTTAGCATTATGTATAAATTTCTGAATACAATTCTACATTTACCTTTATCAGGTACATGGTATGATTCTTTTGTGTTTGGGATTTCTTTCTGCATATGAAGTAATTATTTGTTTCATATGTGATTTATTTTCTATATTGACTACTTCTTTTCCTGTCTCACTTTTGGAAAACTCCTGGATTTCTGCTACATAACTAATTTGCCTAAATTAAAAATCATTCCTATGATGCTATGCTGTTGATATTTAAAGAGCTGAAAAATATGAGGAAAAAGAGCCCAGGATTATCAGTTCCTATTTCTGTACCCAAGTACATGACTATGTAAAAAACAGGGATTGCTATAGTATTCTCACTCCTATACTTTTATGGGAGTACTTCTTCAGTACTGAACTAAAGTGCAAACAAATACTATCTACCACATAGACTTAATTTACCAAATTTAATTACCCTATTGAAAAAGTAGTTACCAAATTTGGTTATCCTACTGCAAAAAATAAATATAGTCATTCTGGAATCTTCCATTCTAGAATAGAGTCTACACAATTAATGATCACACACACACACACACACACACACACACACACACACACATTTTCCTTTTTTTTACAAACTATCACTTTAATAACACATATTAGAATTTTGAGACAGAATTTAAGAGAAGCAATGAATAGAGTCAGGAAAACTGATCTTCCTAAAACTGAATCTTGGCTCAGCCACTTATTAGCTGTGTGACCCTAGGAAAGTCATTTGAGTCTATTTGCCTCAGTTTCCTCATCTGAAAAACGAATTAAAGAAGAAATAAGCAAACCATTTCACTATATGCCAAAAAAACCAAACAAACCAATTAGGGTCATGAAGAGTTAGACGTGACTGGAAAATGACTGAAAAACATCAGTAGAATTTTGTCAAGAGTTAAAAGTCAAGCTTACTAGCCTATGTTTTGATATAATAACCATCTTCAAATATTGAAAGATTGTTCATGCTTCAGAAGGTACAGATTTATTTTTTGATCAGAAGGTAGAATAAGAATCAATTGGTAGAAGTTGCAGAGAGGCAGATTTCAGATAATGCAGTGAAGAAATTTCTAATAATTAGAGCTGTACAAAAGTGGAAGGGAGAAAGGGTAGCTGCCATGACCTCAGAGCAAACTTTCCAGATGAAACTGCATTACTATTTTCTGTATTGGAATAGATGCAACCCTTGAATAATTAATTAGGAGTTGAACTAGATGATCTTTGAAGTCTAGTTAGGTCTGAGATACTAATAAGAAACAACCCTCTTTTTTTTTTTAGATTTTGCAAGGCAATGGGGTTAAGTGGCTTGCCCAAGGCCACAGGACTAGGTAATTATCAAATGTCTGAGGTAGGATTTGAAACCAGGTACTCCTGATTCCAAGACCGGTGCTCCATCCACTGCACCACCTAGCCACCCCACAGCCCTCTTTTCTTATATTATCATTATTTTTTAAAATTGTGGGCAACATTAACCTATTTGTAGTTCTGTACTTCCTTTCCATTTATACACATTTTTCCCCCAAAAGATTACTGCCATCCATTACTTAGCCATTATGTTCATTTGTTCAGTGACAAATTTCTTTTTAACAATTTTTGTTTCATCTTTCCTAATCAACCAGATACAATTTATTGCATGCCTACTGTGTGCAAGCACTTTGTTTGTGAATGATAATACAAAGATGAAAATCCCTGTCTTCAAAAAGCTGACATTTTGCTTAGGTGCACAAGTAAGTAACAATCAAAGTGTATAAAATAAAAAGGTGGGTAGTAATAGTACTGACAAAACAATGAAGAAAATGAAACTGGCCCATAGTAGGCACTTATTAATTTCTATTGATTTGTCATGAGCAAATACATAAAGCCTAGCAAAACAGACTTTCAAAATGAACATTCAGGGCACTGTTGGAGCTATTTTGTTAAATTTAGTACTAAAAATTATAGATAACAGAGAATAAAATTTTATTATATAATCCTCTTTTGTCCATAGTGTATAACAGAAGAAATTCCTTTTTGATGCTTGTCAAGTTTATGATAATATAAACAGTGAAAAAAAGGAAGCAAGGCAAAAATAAGTTGAAGAAGGAAAGAGTACTGGGACTTTTCAGAGGGACTCTCAGCAGACTGCAGACTTTTGTTTTTTTGCCTTGAAAGAAGGCATGAATTCTAAAAAAAAACCATATGAGAGGGATACATTTCAGAAATAGGAGGACATACAAGACACAGAGGAGGGAGATTAAATGTCTTATATAGGAAACAAAAGCAGATCAGTATTAAAGGAATGGAGACTGTAGAAAGGGAAGCAATGTGAAATAAAACTGAAAAAGCAAACAGAAACCATATTGTAAAGAACTTTAAATAAAACAATGAAAATTTTTTATCTACAATAAATCATCCAAGAAATATTAAAGAGCTACTATGTGTCAAAAATTTTTGTAAGCGTTGGAGCTGCAAATAAAAAGAATAAGGTCCAGGTGGAGAATGTACACATATTTCTAGAGAAAGGGAGGCAGAGAAACAGAGATGGAGAAAGAGAAATAGGGAGACAGAGACAGAGAAAGAGAGAAAAAAACAGATACAGACAGACAGACACACACACAGAGACAGAGACAGACAGAGAGACAGAGAGACAGAGACAGAAACAGACAGATGGACAGAGACAGAGATATAAGGAAGTTAAGTGAGTTGTGCAGTAACAATTTAGGAGGGTCAGGAAGAGCTTAAATCACAATGTTTTAAGCTATGATTTGGAAGAAAACAAGGGATTTTAAGAACCAGAGGTGAGAAGGTAGTATATTCCAGATATGAGGGCAGTCAGTACAAAGGCATAAATATGGAAGAATCATTGCCAAACATGATAAATAGAGAGGTCAATTTTGCTAGATTATAACATGCTGTGAGGGGGAATAATGTATTTATAAGACTGGAAATCAGTTTGGGGCCAAATTGTGAGGGATTTTATTTTTAATTCCTAAAGAAAAAGAGTCAATGGAGGTTATTGAATACAGTGGTGGCATATGTAAGCATATACTCAAGATTAATCACTTTGGCAGCTGAATGGAGGATTGATCAGAGTTGGGAAAGACTTGAGATAAGATGAGCAATTAAGATGCCATGGCAATGGTTCAATCAGACATGATGAGGGTCTCAGTTAAGGTGGGAATTATACACACACACACACACACACACACACACACAGATATATATATATATATATATATATATATATATAGTTAAGAGGAAGTCAGCTTTAGTAGGTGTTTTAGGGATAGATATAGCAAGATGTGTCAACTGAATCAATATGTGGTATGAGAGAGAATTTGGACTTGATAATATCAGTAAGTTTAGAAACTTGTGGGATTGAAAAAGAAATGGTGGTACCTTTGAGAGAAATATGAAGCACTAGAGAATGGTAGGTTTTGTGAAAAGGTGAGTTCTGTTTTAGATGTGTTGGGTTTGACCCTGTGTTCAGGACTTCTAATTTGGAATGCTTAATAGTTTGAAATATGAAATATATAACTGTTATATATCTGCATAGAAATGATGTGAGAATATATGTGAGAATATAATTAGGAGATGTGCTATGGGTGATAAGCCAGCATGAAATACAGAGGGGAAAAAAATCATGTAGGCAAGGACAAGAAGAGCTAAGAAAGAAAAGTGTTAAATACTGAAGAGCTGAAGAAAGATGAGGAATGGAAATGGATAATAAGACATAACTTGAGAGAGTGTTGATAACTTTGAAAAGAACAGGTTTAATTTTGTGCTGAGGTCAGAAACCAGGTAATAAAAAGTTCAGTGAGTGAAACCACTGAAAATTATTTATTAAGAGAATAATATGATTATATGTATGTTTTCTGAATATCAGTTTGATAGTGATTTGGGGAGAGAAATGATTAGAAGCAAAGAGCCTGATAGGAGGTTATTACAGTAATTCAGCAAAGAATGAGAGAAATTATGAGAAGTTCAAGAGACAAAGCATAAGAATTGATTGGCTTTGGGGCCTGAGGAATAGGTAGGGGAAAAAAACAGAAAAAGAAGTAAGGGAATCCTGTAAAGATCATTTAGAAAGAGTAATCTTTCACAACATAATTAATATTTTTGTAGTTATACATGTATTGCCTATATTAGATTGTTTTTGTCAGGGGAGGGGAGGGAGGGAGAAAAATGTAAAATTTAATACCTTACAAAAATGATTATTGAAAACAACTGTTGCATGTAGTTGTAAAAAAATTAAAAAATATATTTAAAAAAATTAAAATTAGATTCAAAAAAAGAAAGAGGAATTTTTGTGAAACTTTGCCATAACCATGACCTATCATAATAGAGAACACTTAAATGGAGAAAATTTGACAATTACAGAAAAAGGGAAAGCATAAATGGTTATTTTGACAGAAAAAAAGGAACTTGTCACCCAACTCAACAGTGTTCCTGATGTTCCCATCATGCTCCCACCATCTTCTTCCATCTCTCCAGCATTCTGCTACCTCACTCCATTTATCCTAAACAGATCGATTGACCCCTAAGGTTATAGAAATTTTAGGTAATGGGTTTGGATTAAGTCCCTTGGTAATCTACTAGGGAGTTACTCACTCAGAGTATATAGAGGTCTTATCCCTCAAGTTGTCCTTTTTTTGGCTCCTGTCTTCTTATCTAACATGCACCAATATTTAAAGCACAGGAAGCAACTGACAAGAAGGAGAAGTGAGAGAAAAGTGAAGAAGAGATTCAAGTGCAAAGCATACTCAGCACATTCAGTTTGTAAGTGCCCTTGGAGAATCTCCTTTGATTGCTTATAACTAGCTCCTAGAGTGTCACCTAGAGACTGGGACCAAAAAAAAAAAAAAAAAAAAAAAATGACCTCAATTGAAGGGAAGAAAGTGGTTCCTGGAAGAGTAGGATTTGTAAGTTGTCAAACAGGCTGAACATAACCCCATAGAGTCACCCTGTGGTTATGTCCCAATTGTTCACCCTCATTTTTTTAGGGAAATAGATTTTGTTCAACCCTAAAGGTTAAGAGAATAAAGAACAGGTTGCCAGGACTGTGCTGGGAATTCAGAAGGAAAATGATTGGTTATAAGAAACATTTTCATCAAATATACCCTAGAAAAATCAACAGAATAACACTGGTGACTGGGGATAAATGAATAAAATTCAACAAAAAGAAATTTCAAAAAAGAAAATATTTTGTAACAGACAAAAATGAGTCACTATTCTCTTAGGTAAAAATTATAACACATTATTCATAATCCTCCTGAAATAACAATGAAAAAACCTCTTAGAACCATTATAATGATTCAGAGATGAACAAAGAATTACATGAAAATATTAAAGAATTGAAGACATGAATTAAAACTATTAAGTGTTAAAATATCAGCAGGACTAGTCAGAGACTAGAGAACTTAGAACAAAAAGACAAAGACAGTCTCCATAATAGCAAATTCCTTGCAAAAGAAAATGACAGAACTAAAACACAAAATTGAAGAGACAGGAGAAATAATGGAACTTTATTAATAATCAAAACAATTGGAAGAATTCACGTGTGCTACCAAAAAAAAACACTCAAAGAAAGCATAAAAGAATAATTTAAGGAACATCAATTCTTACAAAAATCTAAAAATGAAAATCAGGATGTCATACTGGAAGGAACTAAAAAGAGCAATTGTCCAGAAATTTTAGAAGCAGATGGTAAACAGATCAAGATAATTCACTGAACACTAAGATAAATCGAACTTTAAATAACCAAGAAGCATCATCATCAAATTTCAGAATATTGACTAACAAATTTCATAAAAAATAAAAAAGGGGGTGGCTAGGTGGTGTAGTAGATAAAACACCAGCCTTGGAGTCAGGAGTACCTGAGTAAAAATCCGGTCTCAGACACTTAATAATTACCTAGCTGTGTGGCCTTGGGCAAGCCACTTAACTCCATTTGCCTTGCAAAAACCTAAAAAAAAATAAAAAATTCCTTAATGTAAGACAATATTGCTCCATTGTAATAATAAATAAAATGGGATGAAGAAAAATTATTTTTAATAACAGTCATATTAAAAAACTGCTAAATATAGGAATAAATGAATTTTTCTTTAATTTTTAACAATATCTAATACAGAGATCTAGCATTATCCAAAATGAAAAAAATCCTAGATAATTGTCCAATAATAACAGAAACAGGAATACACATTTTCGCACATTTTGCTAAACATAACCACAATTAATAAACTAACTCCTTAAACAGAACCAGAAAGTGACAGAGTTAAAACCCCAAATTCTGACAGACTGCACTATCAACATCTCCACCTTTTTAGGTCTAGTTGCTATCCTCTCCATCTTTTTGTCTCTGTTTTCTTTCTCTGTGTCTCTGCTCTTAATTCATGGTTTTAGTCATTGTAGATTCCATATAGTTCTCTAGACATCATCCTAGTCTTTATATCCTGCTCTTCTAGAATTCTCATATCTCCCATGGAGTTCAATTTTTCCCATATTGTTAAGACATTTCTTAGCTGGAAAGCAGAGTAATTAACAATTTTAAATCTCAAAGTGATTAGAAAAGGTTCAGTCTACTTCTTTGAGCTTGCAAGGTGTGGGGGAAGGGAAGTACGTAGAATCTGTCACAGAGGATGGGTTACACCACAATTATTTCATAAAATCATAAAATGAAAGAATAAAATAAATTGAAGGAATAAATTTAGAAAAAAGAAAAAAAGAAAAATTATTGCTTATTGCAGATAGTTTTCTTAAATTAATTTAGAGATTTTGTTAAAATTAATAGAATCAGTAGTTCAATAAAGTGTAGGGTTATAAAAATAATCTATAAAAATCACCAAATTCTCTATAATTGCCAACAAAACCCAGGAGAAAATTTTGGGAAAACAGACATTCTTTACAAATCAGTATAATTTGTATCAAATATCTGAAAATCTTCTGAACAAGACATAAATAATGAATGAACTAAAAAATTCTTTTTATAGAAATAAAAGAAGAATTCTAAAGGAAAAACTGATCATATTGGAGCCATAGCAATATAATTTAAATGACAATAGTAGCTAATTTACTGATTCAGTGAATTGCCAATAAGACTAAGAAGGTAAATTTATAGAAATAGAAAAATTAATAATAAAAATTATCTACAGGAAAAAAACAAGTTTCTCAAAAGAACTAATGCCAAAAATATTTATGAGGAAGGCAAGTACTCAGTGCTAAATCTTGTCAACAAATAACAAGTTAAGTACTTCATTTATGCCAGACACTCTACTAAATGCTAAGGATATAAATATAAAGAATCCCTCTTCCCTTCCCCACAAAAAAACTATGAACTGCAGTCTCTATTCTCAAGTGGCTTATATTTTAATGGAGGGGGCCATGACATATAAAAAAGAGCTGAAAAATGGTAGGGATGTTGGAGAGGAAGAAACATTTCTACACCTGGAATATTATTGTTTAGTCCAGAGAATGAAGGATAGTAATTCTGAGCCCTTTTTAAGAACTGAGGTTCTGGGGAAACTCACTAACGGGGGAATAGGCCTACAAGGGTTTAGGAAAAATGCGGTTAAAGCTTGGTGACAAATGCTAGAGAGTAGAGTATGATTGGTTTGAGCCCTTCCTCAAAATGGAAGTTCCTCAAAAAAAACGTCACCAAAGTGAAAAGAAAATTTGCAAAAAGCAATCGTCATGGGGCAGCTAGGTGGCGTAGTGGATAAAGCACCGACCTTGGAGTCAGGAGTACCTGGGTTCAAATCCAGTCTCAGACACTTAAAAATTACCTGGCTGTATGGCCTTGGGCAAGCCACTTAACCCCATTTGCCTTGCAAAAAGCTAAAAAAAAAAAAAAGCAATCATCAGAAAAAAACACATTAGCACTGCTTTTAAAAAAAAGTAGGAAAAAATGTTTTTAACTTTCTGGGCGAAGTCAAAATGGTGGAGAAATATTAGGAAGTTCCCTGAATTTTTCTGTTTTCCTCTGAAACAAATTTAAATGACACAAAATAGACTCTGAAGCAATAGAACACATGCAGAGACATAATGAAACAATTTTTCAGCTCAAAGTATCTTTGTGAGATTTCAGTCTATCTCACTTGGCTTAAAAAGAAACAAAGTTCATTCAGCACAGGTAGGGAGAGTGGAAGTCAGCAGGAGATTTTTAGCTATAGTGCAGTTCAGTAACCTAAGCCCCTTGGAGATCCAACCCCAGCCCCGAAGGCATATTAGGAGCCCTGCAATGCCAGTACAACAGGTAGCACTAGATTGGGCTACTCTACTACAGGAAGTAAGTTGCCAGCACCTGAGACACCAGTAAGAAAAACCAGTAACCATACTCATGGATGCAAAGGGTAATAAAAATGCACATACCCTTTGATCTAGTAATACCACTACTGGATCTGTAATCTGAAGATATCATGAAAAAAGGTAAAAAAAATCACTTGTACATTTCTTCATGAGAAGCTTGGAACTGTGTCCCCTCTACCCTGGAAGCAGAGCTCAACTTTTAAAATGAGTAAAAAAAAAACTTAATCCTAGAAAAGCATTATGGTAAAAGGGTAGAGCAAAATGCCATCTCAGAAGGGGAAATCAGTGGCAAAATGTCTACATGTGAAAACTTAAAAAGGGTGTAATTTGGTCTGAAGTTCAAAGAATCTTCTTGGAAGAGCTCAAAAATGAATTTAAATATCAAGTAAGAAAGATAGGAAGAAAAACTGGGAAATGAAAATTATACAGGAGAATTATGAAAAAAGTCAAAAGCTTGAAAAAAGCAAGAACAAAAATTGACTGAAGAAAGCAATATCAACGGCTTAACAAACTGGTATATGTATGTGATGGAACACTATTATTCTATTAGAACTCAGGAGGGATGGGGTTTCAGGGAAGCCTAGAATGATTTGCATGAACTGATGCTGAGTGAGATGAGCAGAACCAGAAGAACGTTGTTCACCCTAATAACAACATGGGAGTGATGATCAACCTTAATGGACTTGCTCATACCAACAGGGCAACAATTAGGCACAATTTTGGGGTGTCTGATGGACAATGCCATCTGTATCCTGAGAAAGAATTGTGGAGTTTGAACAAAGGCCAAGGACCATTACTTTTAATTTAAAAAATTGTCTTATTATGTAATTCTGCTATATCTCATACTATATGTTTCTTCCACAAGAATATGATTTCCCTCTCATCACATTCAACTTAGATAACTCCATACTATGGGAATGATGTATAGACTAGCAAACTGCCTTCTGTGGGGGGTGGAGGGAGGGAAGTGAGATTGGGGGAAAAATTGTAAAGCTCAAAATAAAAAAAAACCTTTCTAAAATTAAAAAAGTAGAATTGAATAAAATGGAAAAAGAAATTCAAAAGCTAACTGAAGAAAACAAATCCTTAAAAATCAGAAACAAAATTCTCACTCTTTGCATATGACATGATAATATATCTAGAGAACCCTAAAAATGATTTAAAAACAACTAGAAACAATTAACAACTTTAGCAAAGTTGTAGGATATAAAATAAACCCAGATAAATCCTTAGCATTTCTATATAATACTAGCAAGGTACAGCAGTAAGAGTTAGAAAGAGAACTCCCATTTAAAAAGACATTAGACAACATAAACTACTTGGGAATCTATCTGCCAAGGCAGACTCAGAAATTCTATGACAACAACTATAAAACACTTTTTAGACAACTAAATAAGATTTAAATACCTGGGAAAATATCAACTGTTCATGGAAAATGAGCTAAGATGATAAAAATGACAATTCTACCTAAATTAAACCACTTATTTAGTGCCATGCCTATCAAACGTCTAAAAAATTACTTCAATGAGCCAAAAATAATTGTGACTAAATTTATATGGAGAAACAAAAAAGTCAAGAATATCAAGGAATTTAATGAAAAAAATCCAAAAGAAGCTAGCTTAGTCTTACCAGATATAAAATTATATTATAAAACATCAGACATCAAAACTGTCTAGTACTGGCTAAGAAATAGAGTGGTGGATCAATAGAATAGATTAGGTGCAAAAGAGGCAGCAGGAAATGATTATAGTAATTTGCTGTTTGATAAATCCAAAGAATCCAGTTGGATTAGAGCTACATCTCACACCCTATACCAAAATAACCTCAAAATGGGTATAAGATTTAGACAAAGACAACATTATAAGCCAACTAGGAGAACAAGGAATCTATGAAAAGAGAGCAGTTTATGATGAATGAAGTGATTGAGAAGATCATGTAAAACAAACTGGATACTTTTTTCCATTAAAGATTTTATTTATTTTGAATTTTACAGTTTTCCCCCTAATCTTGCTTCCTTCCCTTCACCCCCCAAAGAAGGCATTCTTTATATTGTTTCCATGGTATACATTGATCTAAGTTGAATGTGATGAAAGAGAAATCATATCCTTAAGAACAAAACATAAAGTATAAGAGATAACAAAATTATATAATATGATAAAGGCTTTTTTAAAAATTAAAGATAATAATCTTTGGTCTTTGTTCAACCTCCACTATTCTTTCTCTGGGTACAGATAATATTCTCCATCACAGATACCCCAAAAATCACTCTTTGCATATGACATGATAATATATCTAGAGAACCCTAAAAATGATTTAAAAACAACTAGAAACAATTAACAACTTTAGCAAAGTTGTAGGATATAAAATAAACCCAGATAAATCCTTAGCATTTCTATATAATACTAGCAAGGTACAGCAGTAAGAGTTAGAAAGAGAACTCCCATTTAAAAAGACATTAGACTGATTGTTGCTCTGATGGAATGAGCAAGTCCATTATGTTGACCATCACCCCTCCCCCCCCACCATGTTGCTGCTATGGTGTACAATGTTTTTCTGGTTCTGCTCATCTTTCTCAGCATCACAAACTGGATAATTTTGATTATATTAAATTAAAAAATGTTTTGCACAAACAAAATCACGGTAACCAAAATCAAAAGAAATGTAGTGAATTGGGAAACTTTACAACTAGTGTTGATGACCAAGTACTCTAAAATATATAAAGAGCTGAATCAAATTTATAAAAAAAAAACTAGCCATTGCTCTATTGAGAAATGGACAAAGGATATCAAAGACAATTTTCAGACCAGGTAATGAAGGCTATCTGTAGTCATATGAAAAATTGCATTAAATCATTACTGATTAGAGAAATGGAAATTAAAGCATCTCTGATACATCACTTTCTGCCTCTTGGATTGGCCAATATGACCAGAAAGGACAATGATCAATGTTGGAAGGGTTGTGGGAAATTTGGGACACTAATGCATTGTTGGTGAAGCTGTGAACTGATCCAGCTTTCTGAAGAGTGATTTGGAATTATGCCCAAAGGGCAATAAAATGCACATACCCTTTGATCCATTAATATCACTAGTGGATCTATACCCTGAAGAGATCATGAAAAAGGATAAAAATATCACTTGTACAAAAAATATTCAGAGCAGCTCTGTGGTGACAAAGAATTGGAAATAGAGGGGATGTCCATCGGTTGGTGAATGGCTAAACAAATTGTGGTGTATGTATGTCATGGAACACTACTATTCAATTAGAAATTAGGAAGGATAGTATTTCAGAGAAGCCTGGAAAGACTTGCATGAACTGATGCTGAATGAGATGAGCAGAACCAGAAGAACAATGTACATACACCCTAATAGTAACATAATTGATTCCCCAATTAATAAATGGTCAAAGGATATGAACAGACAGTTTTCAAATGAAGAAATTAAAGCTATATATGTATATATATGTGTGTATATATATATATATAGTCATATGATAAAATGCTCCAAATCATTATTGATTAGAGAAATGCAAATTAAAATAGGTGTCACCCCACACATATCAAATTGGCTAAGATGAGAAAAAGGAAAAATGATCAATTTGGAGAGGTTGTGGGAGGATTGGGATGTTGATGCATTGCTGGTGGAGTAGTGAACAGTTCCAACCATTCTGGAGTGTAATATGGAACTATGCACAAACATTAATGGACTTCTTCTTTCCTCCTTCTGTCCTCCTTTCAGTGCAATAATCAAGGAAAATTTTAGGGTATCTGTAATGGAGAATGTCATCTATATTCAGAGAAAGAACTGTGGAGTTTAACCAAAGACCAAAGACAATACCTTCAATTTTTTTAAAGTAGTCTTATGTACTACATAATTTTTCTATCTCTAATATTTAATTTCTTCCTCAAGTGTATGTTTTTTTCTCTCAACATATTCAATTTTGTTCAATTCATAACATGGAAACAATTTAAGGATTATCAGACTGAATTCTGTGGGGAAAGGGGGAGGGGAAAATGTAAAATTCAATACTTTACAAAAAACTGTAGGAAGAAACTACTATTGTATATAATTGGAAAACAAATAAATATTCATATAAAAAGTTTTTACACTAATAAAATCAATGCTGCCAAAATTAGAA